>NW_006922280.1:968034-969148 GCF_000298275.1 Orycteropus afer afer | reverse complement strand
ATTGCCCAACCTTCCTTCCGAGGAGTGGCTGGTGGGTTTGAACCACCAGCCTTCTGGTTAGCAGTCAAGTGCCTTAGCTACTATGCTACCAGAGCTCCCTCATTAGCTATTAGAGAGATGCAAATCAAAACAACAATGAGATACCATCTTGCTCCAGCACTAGTAGCAAAATTCAACAAGACAGAACATAATAAATGCTGGCAAGGATGTGGAAAGATTGGGACTCTCATACACTGCTGGTGTTTCTGTAAAATGGTACAGCCATTGTGGAAAGCAGTATGGTGATTTCTTCAAAAGTTGAAACTAGAAATACCATTTGAATCAGCCATTCCATTACTAGGTGTATATCCTTAAGGAGTAAGAGCCATAACAAGAACAGACATATGGACACCCATGTTCATCACAGCACTATTTATAATAGCCAAAAGATGGAAACAACCTAGGTGTCCATCAACTGAGGAATGGATAACCAAACTGTGGTACATACCCACAAAGGAATACTATACAATGCTAAAGATTAATGGAGAATCTGCAAAAGACTGCTTAATGTGGATGAACTTAGAGGGCATTATGCTGAGTGAAATAAGTCAATCACAAAAGGACAAATATTGTATTAGTCCATTGTTATAAAAGTCAAGGAAAGGTTTATCTATGGAAGGAACTTTTTTGTTGGTTACCAGTGGTGAGAGGGGAGGGGAGGGAACACTGTTAGATAGATAGAGATAAGTATTGTTTTGAGTGAAGAGAAGAACAATGTACCAAATGTGAGTGATCAATATGGTGGCATTGAGGAAGAGAAAGATGAAGAGAGGTACATGGGAGGTACACATAAAAAAGAGGAACCCTTTTGCACATACAGTACTGCGTTGTCAATGAAGGTAAACATGGATATATGGGTGGATAGATGGGTGGACAGGCTGAACTATTGGGTATGTCTATGAAGTAGGGAGTGTACCCAAGAACATGTATAGGGTTGTCAGACAATGGTCTTATAAGTTTATGTGTATGATCTGAATCCCCAAGTGTATAGTAGAGCTGACAAGTGGATAGGTTGTGGTCACTGCTTGGTCACAGCCAGCTACCCAGAGGGACTGAGAAGTTGAACCTGTGGGCT
>NW_006922280.1:965770-967544 GCF_000298275.1 Orycteropus afer afer | reverse complement strand
GGCTTCCAGCCAAACAAAAGACAGGCATATGAGTTGAACATTTACCTGAGGTAGATATACTCCTTGGAGAGAACAATCATGGGAGAAATAAGGGCTGCTTATGCACAGGGAGACAGCTCAGGGGACAGGAATGCATGGAGGGATGGACACAGGGAAGAGGTATCTATCGGGAAGAAGTGGGAGGGGAGTTATTGCATTGTGGTAAATTGTGGTCAATGTCATGAGACAAAGTGAATTTGCTCTGTAAATTTTCACCCAAATCACAGTAAATAATAATAATAATTTTAAAATATGGCCCATATAGGACAGAGTAGAACTACCCCATAGAGTTTACAAGGCTAGCAACCCTTCCAAAGTAGATTGCCACATATTTCTCCCATGGAGAAACTTGTGGATTCAAACAGCTTACTTTTCAGTTTTATCCTCTGAACCATCAGGGTTCCTCTTTTCGGTTTACAACTCATAATTTGTAACATCATAAATTTTTAGTATCATTGCCAAGTTCTGAAGGATGTGTATAAAGTTCTGCTATATATGAGCTATGCTGTGCAATTAAGATTTTTTCTCATACTGTAACTGATAATGAATGGTGTTTGAATTGAGGATGATCATCAGCCAGTTTGTCACTGATGATCCTGTAGATGTGACTTTTCCTTTTGTTTGGTTGTCATTGTTCTCTCTGAAGTAAGTGTTTTGAATGGTTGGATTCCCAGGGCCACTAGGTGACTGCCGCTCACAGGGTTTTGTCTGGAGTGTGAAGCTATCACCTGTACAGCATCTCTCTGGAAATGCTAGCACCCAACTCACTCACCTGCATTATCCTGCATTCTTCTCACCATAATGTAACATGTGTTGTTGTTATGTGCTGTCAAGTCAGAACCAATTCATAGCCATGCCTCCTTGGATTTCTGAGGCAGTATCACTACAGAAGTAGATTGCCCAACCTTCCTTCTGAGGAGAATGCAACATGTAGGCAAAGGCTTTCAGATGCTCTGAAAAACTTGCAAATTTGATATACCCTTATTTTCACAATAAAACTTAAAACTCATAAATCCCAAGCAGCCAAAAAAAAACTCAAAATATGCACACTCACTCTGGAAGCTGGAACAGTTAAAAAAAAAAAAAAAAAAAAGCTTCACACTATCCCCACTGTGTGGGTGATGTTAAAAGTCCAGCTTCCCTTAAGTTGCTACAAAAAGTTGATATGAGTGGCTTATAATGAGTTGAAAAAACAAAGTGAAAATTTAATTTTGGCTGATGTAATATTTTAATTAATTATATTTCTACAGATTCTCTCTATATATTTTATATAAAATACATGATGTAATCCTGGCCTAGCCATAAATGGATAATATGCCATTAGCGCTCCCCTGGTTCACTTTCACAAAACTGTGCTCTTTTAATCAATTATTCTACCACCAGGGGAAGGTAGCTATCATATTTCCATGGCACATTATGTTTCCTTATGGCAAATATTTAGCTGCATTTTGATCTAACAGAAGCCAAATAATGACCAAGCATCACAGCAGCAGCTGTAGAAATCTGAAGAGAATGTTGTCTCTCAGATCAACTTTATCACTCCTCAGCTCACCCCAGCCTCACATTGAGCACACTTGGTTCAGAAAGGACTTACCATCTAAAATATCCACCTGAAGGGTAGCAACTGGTGTCTTATAAGCTTTCAAGGAGCCATCTAGATGCATCACTTGGTCTCTTCTCATCTGGAGCAAAGAAGAATGAAGAAAACCAAAGATGCATGGAAAAAATTAGGCCA
>NW_006922280.1:963829-965385 GCF_000298275.1 Orycteropus afer afer | reverse complement strand
CTTCCTTCCGAGGAGTGGCTGGTGGGTTTGAACCCCCAGCCTTCTGGTTAGCAGTCAAGTGCTTTAGATACTACGCTACCAGAGCTCCTAGCTAAACAATAGACAAGCATATAAGGTGAACATTTACACCAGGTAGGTACACTCCTTAGAACAATCAATCATGGAGGATAAGAAGACCAGTATGTTCACAGGGAGATAGTTTAGAAGGCAGGAAAGAAGGACATAGAAAAAGGTAACCACAGGAAGGAATTGGTAAAACAACTGATATATTACAGGGATTGCAATCGATGTCCTGAAACAAAATGGGTATGATCTACTGAATCAAAAATAAATTTACTATGTAAACTTTCACCCAAGTCACAATAAATTAATTAATTAAACTAAAAATAAAAATCCACCTGAGGGAGTTCCTACTAAGATATGTCAAATAAAATGTCAAGACTAATATTTAGTATGTCTACAATGGAATACTACTCAAAAATAATAAAGAATGGATTACTGATACACACAACAACATGGGTGTGTCTCAAGACAGTTACACAGAGTGAAAGAAGTCAGACCCCCACCACAAACACACACACAAATAGTACATATTTGTGTGCACTGTGCACATGCACAGGACTAGTACTAATACTCGCCCCACAAATTCTACATCTATCTTATCAAATTAAGGTGAGGCATCATAGCAATAGTGAAAAACATTTACATGTAAATAAACATTTACATGGATGAAAATCCATGTTCACTCTTATGTCACTAGGCAGGCATGTCTTGGGTATCAGTTTAGTTTCCAGGTTCTCTCTCTCAATCTGTAAGCAGACCACTGGCAACCTTTAGGTTAGCAGTAAATCTCAAACTGTTTGCATCATCTAGAGACCTTTGGATTTGCAGAAGCTGTCTGAAAGTTTGTGCAGTCAGGGAGTGTGAGCTCTCAGCTCTGAAGGGAAAAGGGATGTGATTGGATATTAATGTCTGTCATGGACACAGACAAACACATCAAATATCAGCCAAACCAAACCTATGTGATTTTTAAATTCCTTATAATTTTAAGCATCTAGATGCAATTTTTACCTACTTTACAAAGATCAAAGTGCTCTTTTTCTTTTTTTTTTTATTTTTATTTTTATTGTGATTTCGGTAAAAATTTACAGAGTAAATACACTTTCCATACAGCAGATCACATACACTTTGTCTCATGACATTGACCACAATTTAGCACAATGCAACATCTCCTCTCCCACTTCCTCCCGATAGGTTCCGCTTCCCTGTGACCATCCCTCCATGCACTCCTAGCCCCTGAGCTCTCTCCCTGTGCCTCAGCAGCCCTTCTTTCTCTCTTGCTTGTTCTCTCCAAGGATGTATCTACCTCAGGTAAATGCTCAACTAGTATGCCTGTCTACTGCTTGGCTGGAAGCTACAGGTGTGTGTTCAATTCCAGACCTGAAGGGCAGCTAGGGGCCATAGGCTCAGTGGTTCCATCAGGCTCCATCAGGCCAGTAAACCTGTTCCCCGCTTTTTCTTTTTTTTTCAAATGATTTTGAGTTTTATTCCACATT
>NW_006922280.1:961812-963059 GCF_000298275.1 Orycteropus afer afer | reverse complement strand
CCGTATTATATGTGCAAAAAGGTTAATCTTTGTTGTCTATACTTCCCATGTACCTCTCTATGTCTTTCTCTTCCTCAATGCCCAAAGTGTTATTTTTCATGTTTTTGTTGATGTTATGTGCCATCAAGTCAGATCTGACTCATAGCGACCCCTCCTTGGATTTCCAAAGCAGTATCACTATGGAAGTAGATTGCCACATTTTCCTTCCGAGGACTGCCCGGTGGGTCTGAACCACCAGGCTTCTGGTTAGCATTCAAGTGCTTTGTTATTGACATGTTACACATTTCCCACCTCAGGCAAGCAATATTGCCTCATTTACAATTTGCCACCACTCTGTCAGGTAGGAATAACCTGTGAAGTTATTTCAGCTGATTAAAATGATTTTTAGGCAAGTTATTTTGTGGAAAGTGTCTAGTATGGTGGTTGAACTGGGATATAATCCTACACCTACCTTACACTTAGTTCATTCCCCTTAAATAGTAATATATCAGTTGATAGGTCAGAAAAAAAGACAGGTTGAAAGCATCTTCAATGCTTCTCGGGTATTCATCTCCACTAATTTCTGGCTGTATAGCTCTACTGATTTTTAGAATGCCCTAGGGCTTAAATTGCTCTATAGTCTGATTCAATAAAATTCAGGAAGAACACTTGGCAGAGTTAAGTAGAGTAAGATTCTTTGGGAAGAACCTAAGATCTGGCTTTTTTCAAGGCCAACCCCTCTCACTGGGAAAGTATCGGAATTTGTGCTGGGTATAATAAGCCACTCTGAAAGTGGCACCTATTTTATAAACAGTACTGGGCAGGTGCAGTATCCTCTGGTCTTCTCAGCTCACCTTTCCTGGCATGGAATAACTGTGTGACAAGCAAACTCTGATGAGTGTTGCTGGACCCAGTATTCTGATTTCATGTACCTTGGGTAGAGCCTTTGCTTTATGAATTGGGCCACAATGGAGGAATGGAGCACTCAGCCTTTTTCCAAACTCACATGGAATTTAACTGCTGCAACAAGGATGATGAGAAATCAACAAGGATGATGAGAAATGCTGGTGGTCTATCCTTCCTGGGGAGATACTGTAGCCCTAGACTTGGAGCTAAAGGGAGAGGGAATCTTGTGCTCTTTGCTACACCCATCCAGAGTAGAGATTTTCTCACTTTGAGCTGAAGAATCAGAGGAGGGTGAAAGGGAGTCAATGTATTCTCAAATATAGTAGTCCTCCTGCACTTACCGGTATATATATATATATATA
>NW_006922280.1:948598-952717 GCF_000298275.1 Orycteropus afer afer | reverse complement strand
ACACCTTCTTCTGGGTTTGATAATTTGCTGCAGTGGCCACACAGAACTCACAGATTATGGGGTTTAATAGGGGAGCACCAGGCTACAATTCAAGTTCAGGAACAATGCTCAGTCTCTCTCAGCCTGCCATCTCTCAGCCAACAGTTTCTCACAGTCTCTTTCCCAACAGTGCATGTCTCTCAGTGTCTCTCTCAGCAGTATGTCTCTTGCCTCTCTTTCCCAGCAGCATGTGTCTCTCAGGAGTGAGTTTCTCTCAGCAGCATATCCTTCTCAGCCAGCAGTCAGAAGGCCTCCTTTTGAGCCTGGCAGAGGGGCCAAACTAGCCCATCATAACATCAGAATTCTAAGCAATTGAGAGAGAGCGAACTTCCCAGAACATTGCTTGGTGCCATTCTCAACAGAATCACCCCAGGTGGCTAACATTTACAATCAGGAGCTCCTCAGTTGCTCAGGGCAAATTCTACCATTGAGTTTACAAAGACTTATGGCTAGAAAAGCCATACCAGGTAATTTACTACACTGCACTGAGACAGCCCATGAAACTCTCACCCATGAAACTCTCACCCTAAATGTACAAAACAAATCCCATGAGGTGTTTGGTTGTACATAAGCAGCATTATGTGTTTTTTTGTTTGTTTCTTTTTTGTTGTTGTTCCTGAATTTCATAAAATACATAACACACAACATTTACCAATTCAATTTTTTTGTTGTTGTTAAATGCCATCTAGTCAGTTTTGACTCATAGTGACCTTATGTACAACAGAATGAAACATCGCCTGTTCCTGCACCACCCCAACCATTGTTGCCAAGCTTGAGCCCATCATCACAGCCACTGTGCAATCCATCTCACTGATGGTCTTCTCCCCATTTGGCTGACCCTCTACTTTACTCAACATGATATCCTATCCTAGGGATTGGTTTCTTCTGAAAACATGAGCAAAGTACAAGAGACAAAATTTGGCCATTCTCACTTCTAGGGAACATTCTGCCTGTACTTCCTCCAAGACATAATTGTTCATTCTTCAAGCAGTTCACAGTACATTCAATATTCTTTGCCAACAGCACAACTCAAATACATCAATTATTCTATGGTCTTCTGTGTTCAGTGTCCAGTTCTCACATGCCAGGGTATTGAAAATGCCATGGCTTAGGTGAGGTGCACCTTAGTCTTCAAAATGTTATATTTGCTTTTTAACACTTTAAAGAAGTCTTTTGCAGAAGATTTGCCCAAATGCAATAAGTTGCTTGATTTCTTGACTGTTGATTCCATGCACTGATTGTAGATCCAAGCAAAATTAAATCCTTGACAATGTCAGTCTTTTCTCTATTTGTCATGATGATGCTTATTGGTCCAGTTGTGAGAATTTTGGTTTAGTTCACTTCACTTCATATTGAAGTGTATCCATAGTGAAGTCTGTAGTCTTTGATCTTAATTAATAAGTGCTTCAATACTTTCAGCAAGCAAGGTTCTATCATCTGCATATTAACAGGCTGTTAATGAGTCACATCCCAATCCCAATGCTGCATTCTCTTTCATAAAGTCCAATTTCTTGGATTATTTGCTCAGCACACAGATTGAATAAGTGTGGTGAAAGGATATAGCCCTTATGCACAGCTTTCTTAATTTTACACATGCAGTATCTTTTTGATCTTTGCAAATGACTGCCTGTTTCTCTACGTACAGGTTATTCATGAGCACAATCAAGTATTCTGGAATTCCCATTCTTTGCAACGCTGCCCATAATTTGTTATGATACACACAGTCAAATATTTTTGCATAGTCAATAAAACACAGATAAACATCTCTCTGATTTTTTTTTTTTTTTTGCTTTAGGCCAAGGTCTATCTGCCATCAGCAATGATATTCCTCATTCCATATCCTCTTCCTGCTTGAATTTCTGCTAGTCTCCTGTCAATATACTGCTGCAACCATTTCTAAAATTATCTTCTGCAAAATATTATCTACTTGTGATTTAATGATATTGTTGCATAAATTCAACATTTTACAGATGTAACAATGTATTGATATCAATTACATTAATCAGCTATACAATGGTACCCTTAATCGATTTTAATTTTTCATCATTATAATCAGAAATTCACTTTGTAAATGTTGGTATTTTTGTTGTTGTTGTTAGGTGCCATCAATTCATTTCTGACTCATAGCGACCCCATGCACAGCAGAATGAAACACTGCCCGATCCTACACCAGCTCCATGATCCTTGCTATACTTGCTATACATTGTCACAGCTACCATGTCAATCCATCTCACTGAAGGCCTTCCCCTCTTTCATCAACTCTCCACCTTACTGAGCATGACATCCTTCTCCAGGGAATGGTCCTTTCTGACAACCTGAACAAAGTAGGTGAGATGAAGTTTGGCCATTCTCACTTCCAAGGAGCATTTCGCCTGCACTTCCTCCAAGACAGATCTCTTAGTTTTTTTTAGAAGGGCATGGCATTCTGCCATTTTGTTATTGTGTGTGTGTGTCTGTGTCTAAAGTCTTTTTCCATTAATAGTGCTTGCTTTTTTGTTTTATTGGCTTGTTGTAATGAGCAATTTTGGTTCCCTTCTCTTTTATTTTTCTTTATGATTTTATGCATTTTCTAGTGGTTACCATGATTATTACACTTGATATCCTATAATTCCTAAGGCATTTTACTGCTAACCAGAAGGCTGATGGTTCAAATCCACCATCCATTGCTTGGAAGGAAGATTGGGTAATCTATTTCCATTGAGATACCGCCTCAGAAACCCAAGGAAGGATCACTATGAGTCTAATAGACTCCACGGCAGTGAGTGTGATTTTTGGGGGGTGGGGGGTGGGGCAGGGATAAGTTGATACAAACTTAATTTCAGTAATATATAAGAAATTCTATATCTCTACCATTCCTCCCCCTCTCAATTTTGTTGTTGTTGTCACCAATCTCAACTTCATATTTCATGTGTCTTGCAACATAATTTATCCTTGTTTTTTATACATTTGTCACTAAAAAGTATGAAGAAAAAGACAATTAAAATTATAAAGCATGAATACTTTATTAACAGTCTTTATAATTGTCCATGAAATTACCTTTCCTGGAGATCCTCTTTTTATGTACATCTTTGAAGTGTTTTGTAGTGTATTTTATCTTCCATCTCTAGGACTTCCATTAGTGATGTTTTGTAAGACCTATCTGATGAATATAAACTCTCTCATCTTCTGTTCGTCTGGGAATATTTTAATTTCACGTTAATTCTTAAAGGAAATTCACTGTGTATTGTGTTATTGATTGATAGTTGTTTTCTTTTAGCACTTTAAATGTATCATTCCATTGCATTCTGGCCTCCATGATGTTTTTCATCATGGAAATCAGCACTTAATGTTGGTAGAGATCTTTTATATGTAACTGTTTGCTTCTCTCTCACTGGTTTCAACATTCTCTCTTTATCTTTTCTTTTTGAGAGCCTGATTATCATGTCTTTGTGTTATACTTTTTGGGTTTATGTTGCTTGTAGTTCTTTGTTCTTCTTGGGCTTTTACATTCCTGTTCTTTTTCAGATTCAGAAATTTTTTGTCATCATTTCTTCAATATTCTTTCTGTCCCTTTCTCTCTCTCATCTACTTCTGGAATTCCCATGATGTATATACAAGATCCCTTGATGTTGTTCCATATTTACATTAAACTTTCCTTAGCCTTCATGAGCATCCATTCTTGTTGCTCTTTAGTCTCCATAATGTCAAACATCTTATTTTCCAGTTCACTGATTTTCTTCTTTCTGACTAAATTTGTTGTAAATCCTTCCATTGTGTTTCTCATTGCAATTATTGTTGGTGGTGGTGGTGACAGACATAACACTGGAGATAGCATGACAGAATTTGCAAGACCAATGACTTATTCATTGCAAATACCTTTGTTCAACAATACAAATGGTGGCTATACATGTTGACTTCACCAGACTGAATACACAGGAATCAGATTGACTACATCTGTAGCAAGAGGTGATAGAAAAGCTCAATATGTTCAGCCAAAACAAGGCCAGGAGCTGATTATGGAATAGATCATCTACTGCTCCTATGCAAGTTCAACTTGAGGTTGAAGACAATTAAAACAAGTCCATGTGACCTTGAATATAT
>NW_006922280.1:945442-947968 GCF_000298275.1 Orycteropus afer afer | reverse complement strand
TACCTGGCCAACTGACTGGAAGAGATCCATATTTGTACCCATTCCAAAGAAAGGTGATCCCACAGAATGTGGAAATTATAGAACAATATAATTAATATTGTATACAAGTAAAATCTTACTGAAGATAATTCAGAAATGGTTGCAGCAGTATATTGTCAGAGAACTTTCAGAAATGCAGGCTGGATTCAGGAGAGGACGTGGAATGAGAGATATCATTGCTGAAGTCAGATGGATATTGGCTCAAAGCAAAGAATACCAGAAAGATGTTTACTTGTGTTTTATTGACTGTGCAAAAGCATTTGATTGTGTGGATCATGAAAAAATTGTGGATAACAGTGAGAAGAATGGGAATTCCAGAACACTTAATTATACTCATGAGGAACCTGTACATAGACCAGGAGGCTGTTGTTCAAACAGAACAAGGGGATACTGCATGCTTTAAATCAAGAAGGGAATGTGTCAAGGTTGTATCCTTTCACCATACTTATTCAATCTATATGCTGAGCAAATAATCCAAGAACCTGGACTATATGAAGAAGAACGTGAATCAAGATTAGAGGAAGAATCATTAACAACCTGTGATATGCTTACAACACAACTTTGTTTGCTGAAAGTGAGGATGATTTGAAACACTTACTGATGATGATTGAAGACTACATACTGCAGTATAGATTACATCTCAATATAAAGAAAATAAAAATTCTCACAACTGGACCTATAAGCAGCATCACAATAAATGGAGAAAAGATTGAAGTTGTCAGGGACTTCACATTGCTGGGTTTTACAATCATCACCAATGGAAGCAGTCAGGTCATCAGATGACATATGGCACTTGGCAAGTCAGCTGCAAAGGACCTCTTTCCTTTCCTTTTTTTTTTTTTTTTTTTTTTAATTTTTTCCCGGCATCTGCCTTGTGATTTATTTATTTATTTATATTTCTTTTTATTGAGATTTGGGCGAAAATTTGCAGAGCAAATACACTTTCCATACAGCAGTTCACATACACTTTGTCTCATGACATTGACCACAATTTACCACAATGCCTCATCTCCTCTCCTAATTCTTCCTGATAGTTACCTCTTCCATGTTTCCATCCCTCCATGCACTCCTGCCCCCTGAGCTGTCTCCCTGTGCATAAGCAGCCCTTTTTTCTCCCTTGCTTGTTCTCTCCAAGGAGTGTATCTACCTCAGGTAAATGTTCAACTCATATGCCTGTCTATTGTTTGTCTGGAAGCCACAGGTGTGCGTTCAATTCCAGACATGAAGGGCAACTAGGGGCCATAGTCTCAGTGGTTCCACCAGGCTTTATCAGGCCAGAAAACCTGGTCCTCCCCCCTTTTTTTTTCCAAATGATTTTGAGTTTTGTTCCACATTGTTCTCCCTGTCTATCCAGGATATCCCACATAGATCCTCTTCCAAGTGGTTTACAGTAGTAGCTGGGCACCATCTACTTCTTCTGGTCTCATAGTGGTATAGGCTGCAGATTGGATGGTGTACAAGTCGCTAGGACTAATTGTTTCCATGAAGTTTTGGTTTTCTTCATTCTTCTTTGATCTGGATGAGAAGAGACTAATCGTTGCATCTAGATGGCAGCTTGCAAGCTTTTAAGATCCCAGTTGCTACTCACCACAATAGGAAGTGGAACAATGTTTTGTGTAATATGTTATGACAATTGAGCTTGATGTTTTCTGCGACTATGGTTCGGAGCTCACAGTTTCAACTACTTAGTCCTCCTGGGTAGCTGGCTGTGACCAAGTAGTGACTGCAACCTTGCCACTTGTAAGCTCCAGTACACACCTAGGAATTCAGATGATACACATAAAGTTGGCATTGTCTGCCAACCCTATACATGTTCTTTGGTACACTCCACACTTCATAGATATACCTAATAGTTCAACCTATCCACCCTTCTATCCACCCACACACCCATGTTTGCTTTCACTGACCACGCTGTACTATATGCGCAAAAGGATTCATCTTTGTTGTCTGTACTTCCCACGTACCTCTCTATGTCTTTCTCTTCCTCAATGCCACTATATAGATCACTAACATTTGGTACATTACCCTTCTCTTCACCCAAATCAATACTTATCTCTATCTATCTAACGGTATTCCCTACCCTTCCCTCCCACTTCTGGTAACCAACAAAGAAAATTTCCTTCCATACATAAAGGTTTCGTTGACTTTTACAATAACGGACTAATACAATATTTGTCCTTTTGTGATTGACTTATTTCACTCAAGATAATGTCCTCCAAATTCATCCACTTTATGTGGTGTTTTGCAGATTCTACATTATTCTTTAGCATTGCATAGTATTCTATTGTGTGTATGTACCATAGTTTGAATATCCATTCCTCAGTTGATGGACACCTAGGTTGTAGCATCTTTTGGCTATTGTAAATAGTGCTGCAATGAACATGGCTGTGCATATGTCTGTTCTTGTCATGGCTCTCACTTCTTTAGCGTATATACCTAGTAATGGAATGGCTGGGTCAAATGGTATTTCTAGTTTCAATTTTTGAA
>NW_006922280.1:944452-945034 GCF_000298275.1 Orycteropus afer afer | reverse complement strand
TGTGCATTTTGAGTTATGCTTAAGAGTCTATTTATACCATACTTTAGGGCCCATATATTTCCCCCTAGATTTTCCTTGAGGAACTCTATAGTTTTAGGTTTCACATTTAAGGCTTTGATCCATCTGGAATTCGTTTTTGTGTATGGTGTGAGGTAAAAACCTTTTTTCATTTTTCTGCAAATGGATCTCCAGTTTTGCCAACACTATTTATTAAACAGACATTCTCTTCCCCATTTAATGGATTTTGTCCCTTTGTCAAAGATCAGCTGACCATAGGTTGATGGATCTATTTCTCATTTCTTAATTCTATTCCATTGGTCTATGTGTATGTCATTAAACCAATACCAGGCAGTTTTGACTACTGTGGCTGTATAACAGGTTTTGAGATCTGGCAGTGGGAGACCTCCTAATTTGTTCTTCTTCTTCAGTAGTGTTTTGCTTATCCAAGATCTCTTTCCTATCCATATAAAGTTAATGATTAGTTTTTCCATATCCCTAAAGAATGTTGATGGCATCTGGATTGGGATTGCATTGAATGCATAGATTACTTTGGGTAGAATTAACATTTTCACAATGTTCAAT
>NW_006922280.1:938126-940571 GCF_000298275.1 Orycteropus afer afer | reverse complement strand
GATAACTGCCTTGGAAACCCAAGGAGGGGTCGCTATGAGTCGGGGCCGACTCAACGGCAAAACAACAACAACAACAACAAATATAATTATTTTGAATTCCTTATCAGAGAGTTTCAATGCTGCTTCTTCCTCAGGGATCTGTTCTGGGTCTGTATCCTGCTCCCTTGTTTCTGCTGATTAATCTTGCTTCTTTATGTGGACTCTGATGATCTGTTGTCTCTAAGGCATCATGGTATTGTATTAATATCTCTGTTAATTGTTTGTGAAGAGGAGCCAAGGGTGAGTCAGGCTCTTCCTGGTGGCTTTTTTATCATTGGCCCACAGGTGGAGAAGGAGGTGCTGACTCTTTCTCAGTAAGTGAAGTTGCAGGAGATGTGGGTATATTTGTGTCTTATGGGGACACTTGCTGTATCCCACTCAGTTAGACAAAATGTACAATTGAATAACCATCAAAAAACTAAAGGCACATGGACACAAAGTACACCATGTAATCATACAAGAACACTAACACAAAAAAGAAAAGGGGAAGAAAAGAAGAAAACCTGCAATATCTGTGGTTAAGTCACTAAGAGATAAAAATGTAGAGAAGGCGAATAATGAAGAAAAAGATGGGGGAAAAAAATCCAACAAGGAACGAGGTTAACCATGAAGAAAAAAAGGGGGGGAAAAGGAAAAAAAAATTAACCAGGAACTGGGAAAAGAAAATTTGTAAACTAGGACCTGGGAGGGGAAGAATAGTAAAAAAGACAATAGGATTAATAATAATAGTAGTTTTAAAACAGACAAATACAAGCAAACTAAACACCAGAAAAAAGAAAGGGAAAATGAAGAAAAAATAAAAATAGGTGGATAACAGGGCAGGGCACCCAGGCTCCGTCCGAGTACACAGATTGGGATGGAGTTTCTGCAGGCCCAGAAGGTGGGTGGGAGCGGGGCGTTGCCGCACCACCGTTCACCAAGCAGGTGTGGGGTATAAGAGTAATAAGAGGAATGTTGCACCTTTTCAGTCGTGCTGGTCCGGAGAGTCCTTGGGTTTATTGGAAAGCAGAACCTCTTCTTAAGAATGTGGTAGAGCATTGTCTCTTTAGGTTGTCTCTAGCTGTGGGTTACATGTTGATTTGTTTTGTCTTGGTTTTATGGTTTAATATTTTGAAAAGGTGAATCTGGTGTATTTTATTTTATTATTGACTCAGGTATGTTGGGTTGCTCTGCTACTTTCTTTGTGATGGTGGAATCACCGTGTGGAATATGGATATGTGTTTCTGTTTGTCATAAAGAGGGTTTAGAGTTTGAAGTGGGAGGTTTTATGGTAATTGGCTGAATATTGTTTCTTCTATTGAATGAGTCAAGTTATTGGTGGAGAAGGTGAGAGCAGAAGAAGGAAAGCTTGTTGTTGCTAGGTTCGGTTTCTAGGGCTTTGCGCAGGCTGTTATTGATGACATAGTTATTTACAAGACCATGGCTCAATCTCAGGAAAGATTCCTGTTGTTATGGAGTCTCCACTTTCCGCCAGGCTTAGGCACACTCAAAGACTCCGCTTCCAAGGCCCCTCAGCGCCAAAAGCCAATCCAAGGCAAATTCCCTGGACTGCACTCTGCCACGGCTTCCTCTCTTTCCCTGCCCCGTCTGCCCACGGCCCTGGCATAATCCCCCCAGACCACTAATGTCTCAGGAATTTGTCTGTGATACCGCCCACCTGCGGCGCCAAAGATGCGTGTGATTTCAGTTGTGCTGGAGTCGGGGGATTACCTGCTAGTAAACTGTGGTCCCGATATCAGTGACAAAGATAAGCACAATGTCTCCCAGGCTGACCCACATCCACTTATAGACCCACTGAGAGGGGAGCAAGCTGACCCTCCTGGAGCACCAGTGAGCTCTCTGCTTGAGTTTCAGTGGTGCTACGTGCAACCATTTGCACTTAGGTGACCCAAGTTACTGATAAAATCAGGTGCTGAAGGCAGATCCTTGGGGCTGTTTGCTGGGATGTTGGTGAGGTCACTGGTATGCAGCTATAGGGTGTCTTCTTTCTTGGCTCACGGAGATCTCAGGTGGCTGCCCTCGCCCACCAGTCAGGGACTGCCCCAGGGAAGTTTTCAATGGCTTCTCTTGGCTGTCCGTCTGTCCTCCTCCAGGTAGATCTTTCTTAAATAATGTCCCTGTGCCTTTCCTCTAATTCTGTTCTTCTGTGTTTGGTGCACTCTTTTTCAGTGAGTTGTTCAGTGCACCAAAATCCCTAATTCATACTGTTTGTACCTAGTTTTTCAAGCACTTAGATGCTAAAAGGAAATAGTGTGGTGCTTACTGACGAGACTCCATTTTGAATCCCTCTTTCAAGTGCTGAGGAGCAAAGATGTCTCCCTAAAGACTAAAGTGTGCCTGACACAAGCCATGATATTTTCAATCCCCTCATATGCATGTGAGAGCTATAATAATGAATAAGATAAT
>NW_006922280.1:917408-922252 GCF_000298275.1 Orycteropus afer afer | reverse complement strand
AAACTGTGGTCAATGACATGAGACAAAGTATATGTGAACTGCTGTATAGAAAGTGAATTTGCTCTGTAAATCTTCACCCAAATCACAATTTAAAAAAAAAAAAAAAGAAGAATTGTTGAATGCAAAATGAATCTACTTTGTAAAATTGCACCCAAATCATAATACAAAGTTTGAAAGAAAACAAAACTACAGATAAATATCCCTTATGAATATAGATGCAAATATAAAGAAAATTCCAAGAACAGAATAGTTATCTATGAATAGATAACATCATGACTGTAAAAATAAACATGAATGACAAAACTTTCCTATGACACAGAGATCAAGTATATATACATATCTGCATGTTCGAACTTCCCTATTATTTCTGACACCAGCCATCCCATGGCATTCTTTTTCTCTGCGTTCGATAATTCTTTGCAACATCCACAGAACTCGTAGAATCATTATAGCTGCTCTAAAACTTTAGCTTAATAGAATATATCTTTAGCATAATACATATTCTTTAACATATATTAAATATAGATGAATAAATATATAAGGCAAGGTCTGGGAAAGGTCCCAGCATGAAACCTCAATTTCTGAAAGGGGACCGACTTACCATGCCAAGAACAAATATTCACTCTCACCAATCAGGAAATTTTCAGCCAGAAAATTCTCATTAGGACCTGGACAACATTTGTCAGCTGAACTGTCATTCAGAACTTGGACATTTCTCTGCTGGCTGAGCTGTCAGTCATTTCTTTCCAGTGAGCTTCATTGTTGAGTGACACCCTAGTTCACCTACTCTTGGGTCAGCCCCCTGCTTTGTCACTTTTTGCAGCTGGTTGTTCTAGCTCCACTGGATTCACCAAGCTAAGCCCCACATGCTGCCATCTCTGTGAAGGCTGGGCCCCACACAATGCAGCTGGAGTACTGGTGGGTGTGCCACAGCTTCATATGCTATCAGGTGTGCCAAGGCTTCAGTTGGTAAAGCCCTGCACTGTTCTCTCCTGGCTGCTGCCCATAGACAATTCTTTTACCAGGTTTGAGAGGATCTCAGCACAGGACCTCCATGTCAAAAGGATGCATTCCCCTCTTGGCCTTATCAAGGAAGCTCCTGACCAGGAGAACCTTTCTTATACATCTTGTGCTGTGAGTGGCCCCCTGCTGGGATGGGCCAGATCTTAGGATGTTTCAGCTTTCAGATCGGGTTTGATCTTTACACTCTATGGTCATCGAGGCCAGCTTGTTTTCTCCACCACTTCAGACACCCATTGCAGCTACTTCCACCATCGATAGCTCTAAATTTATTATTGAGGCTTTTATTTCCTAAAGGACACACCAACTCTTTCTGCTGTCAGCCAAGAAGCTGCGGGGGGGGGGGGGATAAACCTGTGTTTTGGTCCTTTAGAAAAGCCATTCCCTGGAGTCCTTTGTCAATTACAAGGTGCTCCCTACCCCCCAGCTAGACTAGATCCCCACCAATTCTAAATTACCTAAGAAATGTCAATCAATTTTATTGTTGTTGTTAGGTGCTGTTGAGTTGTCTCTGACTCATAACAACCCTATGCACAGCAAAACAAAACACTGGCCGGTGCTGTGCTTCATGATCCTTGCTGTGCCTGAGCCCATCATTGCAGCCACTGTGTTAATCCATCTTGTTGAGGGTCTTTCCCTTCTTTGTCAACTCTGCACTTTACCAAATATGATATCCTTCTCCAGGAAATGGTTCCTTCTTACAACATGACCAAAGTATGTGAGACAAAGTCTGGCCATTCGCACTTCCAAGGAGCATTCCAGTTGCATTTCTTCCAGGACAGATTTGTTAGTCCTTTTAGCAGTCCATGGTAGTCTTAGCATTCTTCCCCAACACCACAACTCAAAAGCATAAACTCTCTTTCTGTCTTCCTTATTCATTGCCCAGCTCTCAGAAGCATAATGAATGATTGAAAATACCATGGCTTGAGTTAGATCAATCTTAGTCTTCAAGGAGATATCTTTGCTATTCATCACCTGAAAGAGGTTTTTGCAGCTGATTTGCCCAGTGCAATACGTCATATGATGTCTTGACTGCTGCTTCTGATGGTGCTGATTGTAGAACCAAGTAACATGAAGTCCTTGACAACTTCAATCTTTTCTCCATTTACTATGAAGCTGTTTATTGGAGCAGTTGTGAGGATTTTTGGTTTATCTATATTGAGGTGTAATCCATACTGAAGACTGTAGTCTTTAATCTTCATCAGTAAGTGCTTCAAGTCATCCTCGTTTTCAGCAAGCAAAGTTGTGTCATCTTCATTTCACAGGTTGCTGATGAGTCTTCTTCCAATCCTGATGCCCCATTCTTCTTCATATAATCCACATTCTTGAATCACTAGCTCAGCATACAAATTGAATAAGTATGGTGAAAGTATACAACCTTGATCTAGTCCCTTCTTGATTTTAAACCATGCAGTATCCCCTTGTCCTGTTTGAACAACAGCCTCCTGATCTTTTTATGGGTTGGTTCCTCATGAATACAATCAAGTGTTCTGGTATTTTCATTCTTATCAATATTATCCATAATTTGTTATGATCCATACCATTAAATGCTTTTGCATAGTCAATAAAACATAAAGAAACATCTTGCTGGTATTGTTTGCTTTCACCTCAGATCCATCTAACATCAGCTATGATATCCCTTGTTCCACGTCCTCTTCTGAATCCAGCTTGAATTTCTGGAAGCTCTATGTCAATACACTGCTGCAAACGTTTTTGAATTATCTTCAATAAGATTTTACTTGCATGCGATATTAATGATATTGTTCAATAATTTCCACATTCTGCGGGATCACCTTTCTTTGGAATGGGTACAAATATGGATCTCTTCCAGTCAGTTGGCCAGGTAGTTGTCTCAAAATCTCTTGGCATACCTGAGCAAGTGCCTCCAGTACAGCATTTATTTGTTGAAACATCTCAATGGGTATTCCATCAATTCCGGGAGCCTGATTCTTCACCAATTCCTTCAGTGCAACTTCAATGTCTTCCTTCAATACCATTGGCTCTTGATCATATGCCACCTCTTAAAATGGATGAAAGACTTTCAAAAGTTGGCTGAAAATGACTTCTTTCAAGTGCTGAAGGGCAAAGATGTCTCTTTGAGGAATAAGGTGTGCCTGACACAAGCCATGATATTTTCAGTCATCTCATATGCATGTGAGAACTGCATAATGAATAAAGAAGACCAAAGAAGAATTGACGCTTTTGAGATGTGGTGCTGGCAAAGAATGCTGAATGTACCATGGACTGCTAAAATAACTAACAGATCTGTCCTGGAAGAAATGCAGCCAGAATGCTCCTTGGAAGCAAGAATGACCACACTTCATCTCACCTATTTTGGTCATGTTGTAAGAAGGGACCATTCCCTGGAGAAGGATGTCATGCTTCATAAGGTGGGGGATCAAAGGAAGAGGGTAAGGCCCTCAATGAGATGGATTTACACAGTGGCTGCGGTGATGGGCTCAAGTATATATAGCAAGGATCACAGAGCTGGTGCAGGACTGGGTAGTATTTCGTTCTGCTGTGCATAGGGTCACTATGAGTTGGAGACGGCTCAAAGGCACCTAACAACAACAAAATGGATGAACATCAACCAATTTTTTTTGGTACAGTGACTCTTTTGATGTTTCCTGCCTCATTCAATATTTTGCCCATAGAATCTTTCCATATTGCAACCCCAGGTTTAAATAATTTCTGCAGATCTTTCAGCTTGAGAAATGCCTTCCCTTTTGGTTTTCTAACTCCAATCAATTATAGCCTTGTCAATTGTGAAGCCAGACCAGAAAAAAGTAACAAACCATCAGGGGTGGAAAAACAACTTGTGAAATTCCCTAAATTCTTTTTCCAAGAACAAAGTGCAAAAGGCCACATAAGAGGCCTTATTGCATGGCAAAAATTAAATTCAAAAGCATTTTAGAAGAGTTATACACAAAAAGTTGGAGTAATTCCAGGAATGCAAGCATGATTCAATATTTAAAAGTC
Organism: Orycteropus afer afer; assembly: GCF_000298275.1. Lineage (NCBI taxonomy): Eukaryota > Metazoa > Chordata > Mammalia > Tubulidentata > Orycteropodidae > Orycteropus > Orycteropus afer. The sequence goes on along the minus strand of NW_006922280.1, from coordinate 918,253 downwards.
AATCAGTGTAAAACAAACATTTGTAAAAAAAAGGAAAATAATCACACAATCATGTCAATTGACAGAAAAAAAAGCATCTGACAACAGTCAACTCTATTCAATGATTTAAGCAAAACACTCACCAAACTCACTTACCAAACTTGGAATATAAAAGAAATTCCTTAATGTGATCAAGAACATTTTTGAAAAACCAATAGCTACTATCAAGTTTGCATTGACCATTCAGGGCCCCTTTTGGTTACTGGTATAATGATAGGTCAATGGAATAGAAGTGAGAGTCCAGAAATATACTCATACATCTCTGATCAATTGATTTTTGACAAGGGTGCTAATTCCATCCAATGGATAAACAATAGTCTCCTTAATAAATGGAGCTGGAACAACTGGATATCCAGATGTAAAAAGAATGAAACCGGAGCCCAACTTCTTACTATATATGAAAATTATCTCAAAATAGGTCAACTGCTCACAGTTTGCTTTTTGCTTGTTTTAAAATTATTTTTTTGTCTTCCTTCTTTCTTCTCCTTCTCCTTCTTCTTTCCTCTTTCCTGTCCTTGGTACTTCTTTTTTTTTTTCTGTTTCTTATCTTCCATTTTCCTGGTTCCCTTCTTTTTCCTTTATTTGGTCCTTCCAATCCCTTGTTTTTCCTTTTGGAGTTTTCCCTACTCTCTCTCATTCCTTCCTCTCAAGCTATCATGTCATTTTTTTTCTCTTTTTCACATAATCTTCATATGCCCTTTTGTTAATATATTTTGAAAATTTTTCTTCTTTTTTATTTCATTTTTTTTCATTCTTTCATTCTTTTGTGCAATTGTTCCTGTTTCTTTATGTGGTTCAAGGTTTTT
>NW_006922280.1:915803-916961 GCF_000298275.1 Orycteropus afer afer | reverse complement strand
ACAAACCCAGAAAATATCCCTGAGGAGGAAGTAGCATTGGAACTCCCTGATAAGGACTTCAGAAGAATTATATTTGGATACTTTCATCGAACTAAGAGACAGATCAAAGAAAACACTGACAAAATTAAGGAGAAAACAGACAAAATTCTAGAAAAATGTCATAAAACAGTACACAAACAAATTGACAAAACTGACAAAATAAAAATTAGAGATTATACAAAGACAACAAACAGAAACCCAGAAGATTAATATTAATATTTCAGAAGTTGATAACACATTGAATGGGAAAAGGAGTGGAATCAAATCAATTGAAGACAGAATTAATGAGATTGAAGGCAAATACCTCAATATTATTTTGTTAAGGGATAAATCAGATAAAAAATCAAAACATAATGAAGAAAGCCTAAGTTTCTTGTAGGATACAATCAGGAGAAATAACTTATGTGTAATTGGAATAGGAAGAGAAAAATAAAAACACAGAGGAAAGTGTCAAGGATTTGTTGGAAGAGCATTTTCCTAACATGATGAAAGATGAGAATACATTCATTAAAGAACTTCAATGAACCCCAAATAGGATAGACCCCAAAAGAAAATCACCAAGACATATCATCATCAAACTCACCAAAACCAAAGACAAAGGAAGAATCCTAAAAGCAGCACAGGAAAAATGAAAAGTTAGTTACAAAGGGCTACTAATAAGACTAAGCTATGAATTTTTTTGGCAGAAATGATGCAAGTGTGAACTCAATGGAATTATATATATAAAACCCTGAAAGAAAAAATTTCCAACAAGAATTTATATACCCAGCAAAACTATCTATCAAATATGAGGGTGAAATTAGGAGATTTCCAGATAAGCAGAAATTAAAGGAATTTGTTGAAACCAGACAAACATTACAAAAAGGGGCTAAAGGGAGTCCTTTAGACAGAGAACCAGCAACAGCAAACAACAACAGATGATTAACACACATGATGCCATAACCCAGAACCCAACCAAGTTATAGAAGTATTTAAAATAAAATAAGCTTACAAGGAACAGGGAACCAGAGACATCAATTGACAAATGAGGACAACTACAAACCAAAAAGAGGGAATAAATATTGTAGTTACAGAATTTTTAAATGGTGAGGAAATCAAGACAATTATAAGATGGAATAG
>NW_006922280.1:908175-911585 GCF_000298275.1 Orycteropus afer afer | reverse complement strand
AAAAAAAAGTGGGAGGGGAGCAGATTGAGAGGAGGAGAAAATGTGATAGAGTGGGAGGCATATGCATCATGATAAAGAATTTAGTTATGGCACCATATAGAATATGGTTCAAATCCTAAATCTACCACTTCCCTATCATGTGATCTTGAACTAGTTATTTGACTTATCTGATCCTCGATTTACTCATCTATAAAATGTGTGACAGGGAGTAGAGACACTCTGGGCTCAGAATTCCAACAACATCCTACCACTATTCTGTTGATCAAAGAAAGTCCAAAAGTCAACTCACATCCAAGGGGTAGGAAAGTAGATTTCCATGCCTAATGGGACATGCTGCTTTTTCAAACTATCACAACAGCTTTAGAGATCATGTGTTGAAGAGGGTGGTGTTAGAAGACAGCAGCATTGTAAGTTTCCCTACTGATTGCATTTGAAGGCAATGGGTGCAAGCAGTAAACTTCCATTGGTTTATGTCCCTGAGAGTGGAGATGATTTGTTCTGGATGTTTATTTGTTTTTATTAATACAATATATCTTAGAATATTTTTCTCTCAGAGCTCTCATAAGGACGGAATGACAGGGTTTGGAAAGTCTTGGCACAGTACTTCACATTTTCAACTATGTATTCATAGTTGCCATTTGATGCTTATTGTCATTATTACTCTTACTGTTAAAAATCCATGACAAACAGGCCCCTAGTAGCACAATAAGTAAGTGCCTTGATAGCCATGTGGCTCTGGGATCCCACACCCAGATGTGTTTACAGGAACTGAAAACCTACTGGCTCTGTCACCAGGGCAGCAAAGAAGGTGTCTAGGTGTCTGCAGAGCAATCCTCCTGCAAACCCACATCAGACTCTACTCCTTTCTGTCATCAAAATCAGGAACCCACCATATTCACCAGACAGCTCCTGAAATTGTTAACCCAAAGAATGTCCCAGGAAGCCATTGTTAGCTTGAATCATGTGTGTTTCTCTTAGAAAGTGCAAATCAAGTTGCCTAGAGATTTATCCTTCCTTAGTTTGGTACCTCTCAGGATTTTGGAGTCTGAAGGGAGAGGCCAGCCAACAATCAGTAGGTATGAGTAGGATTTTAGGGAAAATTAACACATTTTCTAAACCACAAAATATTAAGCATTGAGCAGAAAAGGTTAAATAAAAGAGTACACATTTTAAGTTTCCATAGTACATACTATATGATTCCATTTATATAAAAACTAATTTATGCTGTCAGAAGTTGGAATGGTGGCCCACTTTGGGGAAGTTGAGAAGGAAATGCAATTGGGGAAAGGCATAAGCAGTGTTTCTGGGGTGCTGCTAATGTTCTGTCTCTTGATTTGAGTGATAGTTACACAGTTCAATGCTACTATCCCCACACATGCATACAATCACTATCAACTCACATGCACACTTAGAGTAGAAAATGCTCGTTAAAGCTGCAGAATTCATATGGTGATGAAAACATACCCACACATATATACCCAACTGAATGAGCCAAAACATTCTGAAACAAATAAAGGAAGTTGGCACATTGCCTTCTCAGCTTTGTCATGTCATATATGTATTTGGGCAGCATCTGGACCTCTGGATAGCACTCTACATTTCAGTTACCAATACTTAGATGACTTCCTGGAAAACTTGAGCATTCAGTGCTGTGCCCAAGAACAAGAACCTTCCTCACACTCACATGTAATAGGTGTTGGGGAAAAAACTCTGCCTCAATTTGCCACTCTCCTGTGATGAAAATAAGTTTTTAATGCTAAAAAGTTAATTTTAGTGTCTTTGCTATTTGTGTAGTGTGGGATTTTCCTACCAGTCTAAGAAACAGATTAGTCATGATTTTTGGCAGCTCTACCTAGCTGTTTTTCTAATTTTTCAATTGAAACATTAATTATTTTGGTGAATAAACTCATGCACAGTCAACCCAAACTCTTTCCATGGAATCTACTTCTTCAGACATGATTGCCTTCTCAAATGTGACTTTTAAGTCAGAAGTGATATTCATACTAAAAATATATTCATGATAAAGGAATAAAGAGGAGTAGGAGATACCACCACCCTTGGCCAAGTGCCAAATTTCCAGGATCCCCATGAAGGAACTAGTTTGGGTGGAAAGAGGACCCAGAAGGAGGCAAGTTGGGATTTGAGCTCAGCTGCAGAACTGCTAAAAGTTGAGCACCTCTATCCAGTTAGGAGGCAACCTAGGAGGCACAATGCATTTGATCTACACTGGAAAACGCATTGCAATGTTTGCTGTCCAAGCTTTGATGCTAAATCACAATGCAGGCCTTGAGGACCTCACCTGAATCTGTGGTGGTCTGTGTGCTCTACTTGCCTGATGCCCATTTAGCCTGCAGTCTTACCTCTGCCAACAATGATACCCTGTCCACACAATGGTCCCCTTGTCTGAACCCTACCTGCCAGTACAACTTGAATCACAGCTTCATGCTCTGCTATCATCCAGCCAAGAAAAGGGTGAAAGGCTGTCCAGAGAGGGTAGTGTATCCCAGAGTGAGCTTTCCACCTAACATCAAGTTGACAGTATTGCATCAAGTAGTAGTGGATAGGTAAATTCTTCAAGGCTGGTGATTTCAACCCTAGCTGCTCATTAGGATCAACTGGAGAGCTTTAAACATTTCTGATACTCGGGTCTCACCACAATTTTAATTTCTTGTGTCTGGGCCATGGTCTAAGCACTGAGATTTTAAAAGCTACCAGATTTAGACCCATTGTTCAAGATTAACTTAGAATCAAGAACTTGGAGTCTTCTCCTTCCTTTCCCTCCATTTCTCTCTTGGCTTCTTACCAGGCACATATTCTAAACTTCAATGCTAGTGCTTCATATTACTCCCCAAGCACTTCTTACCAACACCAAGAGAGTTCACAGAATTATCTATTTCACTCCTTTCTTTGAAATACTAATTTGTGTCCTGGCGGGCATATGGCAATCAGAAGACCTTAATTCAAGTCCAGCTCTGTCACTGGGGTCTTAGGCATGTCTTAAACCCTGTACTCTCTTTCAGTCCATCTTTAAAATCCAGTAATTGGACAAGATATTCATAAAAGTCCCTTTTGCTTCTGCTACTGGTCACTAATCTAGGGATTGGCTACTGTGGAATCTTGGAGCATAGGGTATGGTTGTGTGGACATGTCTGTGACTAGAAGGAGAACTCCTGAAGTGATCCTAATGGTTGGTGTTGAGTGACCCACAGCAGCTTTGCTCATGGTGAATAATTTCTGAAATGTCCACTTTTCACCTTACTCCATAATGTTCTGGGTAGTTTTAAGGGTTCTTCACCACCTGATGTGGCCAGATGTCAAGCTTATTCCTGTGGTCATTGACAGTCACAGCCCAACAACATCCCACCTGAGAGGACACCCAGCTATGTTGGCTGTTCCATTTGGCTCCTGGG
>NW_006922280.1:902911-903478 GCF_000298275.1 Orycteropus afer afer | reverse complement strand
ACGTAAAACTGAATTTTTAAGAGAAATGGCTAAAAGCCTGGGCTCTGGTGTCTGATCTGATTTTGAAGGCTAACCTCCACCACACCAGCTATGCAAGCTTGGGCATGTGACTTGTCATGTCTGTCATGTCTTTATTGGTAAAGTAGAGATGATAATAGGATTTGCCTCATCAAGAAAGTGTAAGGATTAAGTGGAATGCAACCAGCAATGCTGGTGTTAGAGTGCCAGGTGTGTCCTAAGTGTGATTCTATTACTCACAGTATGCACACTATGTTCAGGATCAGCTTTTGTCCTTCATACAGCTGGCCCTGACACAAACTAGCTGAGGGAAATCAGCATGCTGTGTCATGTCTTCTCACTAAAGTCCTGAGAGCAAGGCAGCCCTCAGGACAATGAGGTCAAGCTCCAACAGTTCACTGGTAGCTTGATGACTTTAGAATCTGAAGCTTTTACAAAACTTCAAAGAAGAGAGGTCACCATGTCTGGCCTTCTGTCCAGTCCAGCTAACAATGAGGTGAGTTTCAGAATATGCAAGCATTCCAAGTCAGGGCTTTCAGCTCAAGTGTA
>NW_006922280.1:888397-895296 GCF_000298275.1 Orycteropus afer afer | reverse complement strand
TCTTCTGCTAGTTGGGGTTTAGTCCAAATCTGCATCCTTTCCTTCAAGGCTCAGGGGTCCAAGATTATCTTCTGTGTCTGTGTTAATTGGTTTCCCTTTTCTTTGTTGAAGAGGGTCTGTGCAATCCTTCTGCCTAGTCCGCCATCTTGCCCCGCCTCTCAGAAATTGCTTCATAACTTTTAAAGATGACATGCAAAATATAGCTGTTTTTATTTACCAACAGGTAAATCAAGCTATTTTTATTCAACAGCATGTAATTCAATGTGTCTGGAAAATTTTGCATTTGCTTCTGCTAATGAAGATAACGTACTTGACTGCTCACCAGAAGGCTGGTGGTTAAAACCACCACCCACTCCTCAGAAGGAAGGTTGGGCAATCCTACTTCCGTAGTGATACTGCCTCGGAAACCCAAGGAGGGGTAGGTATGAGTCGGGGCCGACTCGACGGCAAACAACAATGAAGATAACTTAGGACCTGGACATATTAGGGTGAATATATGTTTTGTGCTTCTCAGTTTTGAGCTAGAGTTATTAAATACTCACTTTGTACAATTTCTTGTTTTAGCAGATGAGTTGGTGAATCTCTGCTGGGCTGGAACATCTGCACCCAGTGACGATAGATGTCGATGCTTGTCTGTGGGAGTGTCCTGGCTAATGAGAATCACTCCACCTGGAGATACCATAGCCCATAACTGAAAGAAGCAGGGCTAATAGCTGCGTCCCTTGCTTCTGGGTGGAACAAGTGTTGGGTAAAATTCAGAGTCTAGAACTCCCTGTGGGGCAGGCTGAGAGACAACTTCTAAACCACATCTTTGCCCAGTTCCTTCCCTTTCCCTCTCCTGATTCCCAATGTTCCTGTAGCTCCCACCTTTCATTTTCTATCTCAGAATGGGGGCCCAGCACATTCATCTTCTGACTCAGGAGTAGTTGTGTCAAATGTTTCTGGAGAGGCCTGTCTGCTGATTTATGGAGTGAGGAAAACAACGGGACATTGCTCTTGCATTTTCAAATGGAAACTCATGCTGTTTCTCATAAACATCTCATCTGCATGTTGCTAATATTGTCTTTCTCAAAGTGTAGTTTGCCAACAACCTGCATCAAGATTCTGGTTTGGAGATGGGGTGCTTTATAAAATACAGATCTCTGGACTCTTCCAGAGTAGTCTCCATTTCTGAGGTGGGGCCTGCTACATTTCCACCGTGTTACCCTGGTGATTCTTGTACATAACAAATTGGAGAGTTAGCTTGTCTCCTCTTTTCCAATGGACAGCTTGGAGTATTAGCTGAAAATTATCCAAGTGACAGTAAAACTATGTGCACAGAGACAGGGGCCACAGACTGTAATGAACCCTTGCACTGACTGCTATTTTAGGGCTCTTTTTTTTTTTTTCAGCCTGGTTTTGATCATTAATCACATGAGAATTTAATGCCCGTCTGGAGGAAAATACAATCAGATAAAACATGATCTTTCAAAGCTCTAAAGGCCTCTGTTTTAGGTTTGCAAGTGAGAAAAAAATTCTGTCTCTCAGGGAAATAGAATCCTGAGGTCATGACTCAAGTGAATTTTGATGGAGTCAGTACTAACTTTTCTTTGAGATTCTAAACCCTGCCTTCATTTGGAAATGCAGATGTCAGATTTCTTCCTTTTTTTCTGAATTTCCAAGCTGAGTCTTCAAGCTTCACCACCAATTCTTCTGCCTTCACCTATCACTGATTTTCTCCAAATACTCAGAAATTAATTGCAGTTGTTTGACAGAGTCTGCATTTTGTCACTTCAATGACAGCAACAGAAACCAAGTCTAGAATGACCTTGAAATCATGGCCTCAAGGCCCCCATGTTAAGACCTCTATCATTCCCTCCCACCTGAAGGACTGTGGTCAAACATGCTGAGTCCTTCATCTACATGGCTCCTTTGGTAGTTAAATTTATAATCTATGTAAAAAGCATACATGTAACTTTGACTTTCGTTATGCTGGTCACAGTCCCATAGGAGATTTGCCTCAACTGATGCTCAAGGTGTCTCCATAACTAGAGCTCTTCCCCAGAAGAAAGTGAAGACAGGGCACTGTGACTCTTATTCTACATTCAATTCTTAGAATCAAAAAGATTCTAATTAATGCAGGTTTATTAAACTTCTTCCATGCAAGACTCTGCAGAAGTGAAAAAGTTCATACAAATATGCCACTGCTTTTGTGGAGTTTACAATCCAGTGGGGAAAATGGATTAACAAAGAAGCATGCAACACACAGATCAATTCTGTTCCAAGTCCCATAAAGATAAATAAGCAAATGATGTAACACACTACCTCGATCTGATTCCAGGACAGGAAATAAGGAGAAAGAAATCTTTCCATAGGGTTTGACATGAGACATGGAGGATAAGTAGATGTTACATAGTGCGGTGAGGTGAAGGCAAAGGACCTGAAGTAGGAAGGAGAATGGGTTAGAGGCCTGTGTGCTGAGCAGTGAGAGGAGGCTGTGGGCGTGGCAGCCCCCCCACCCCCCAGCCCATGCTTCAGAGCCTCATCTACAACTCAGGCCCGTAAACTATCAGCCACAGGGAGACACTGAACAATTGTCAACAGGAAATGTAAGATATGAACTAGGATGTGTGAGGCTCTAAAACCCTTCCCTGTGAATTTTCCACAAAAGGGTTCATTTATTCCAAACAGAGACACTGGAGGACCATGGGAAGCTCATGAACTGCATGGTGGATAATGTTACCAGTAACACAATCATCCACCTCCTCAAAACCTCTGGACACTCAAGGGCTAGGAGGTAGCAAACAGAAGCAGATAGGATTCTGGTTCCCATCTTGGGTATTTTACTAGGCCAACAATGTTCTCCTGCCTCAAGGGAGCAGGCAGGAGCTCTCTCTATGAACAACTCAGATACATGAACTTTCACTGAGCATTACGTGGCTACACTTGCTCTAGTCAGTCTTTAACATCCAGTGGAGGTCATTAGCTAAATGGGGAACCTTGCAGTCAGAACCCTTGCTCCCTTTCAGAGTGATCTTTCTTTCAGAGTCTCTCCATTCTGACTTCTCTTTCTAAGATGGGCTCCCAGAAAATTGCAAACCAACAAGAGCAATGAGAGTGTCAAAGCAGGTACCAAGGGTTCCTAATATCTAGGTACCAAAACAACAATTTCCAAGTTAATGTCCTTCCAGAATTTGGCTCACAGTACAAAGATTGAAAGACAGGGTAGTCAGGTTCCTGATTCTACAAACATTACAAAGGGAGTGCCACATGTCCATGCATGTGATATGTGATAGAGCAGCCAAACTCCCCCCATCCTGGACTCTGATTGGGTATCTGGGATGCTGGGTGCTGGTTGCAGAAATGGATCACAAGCCCAGCAGCAGAAGTGGGTCACAAATTCACAGTGAAGTGGTGTCAAACTGTGTGGTTATCCAAGCTCATAGACTTAATTAAGACAGAACTGAGCAGGAAGAGACTACAGGGAAGTGAGAGTAGAGACTGAGAGCTAGGGAGGCCACTAAGACCATTGCCTATTAAAGCCAAATCCATTGCCATCTAGTCGAATCCAACTCACAGTGAACCTATAAGTCAGAGTAAAACTGCCTCATAGAGTTTCCAAGGCTATAAATCTTTATGGAAGCTGACTGTTTCATTTTTCCCATAAAGAACAGCTGTTGGGTTTGAACAACCAACCTTATGGTTAGCAGCCAAATGCCTTAACCACTGCACCACCAGAGCTTCTTTACTTCCCATTGGGCACTGGGGTTTTCACTGACATTGGTGGCAACTAATTTCCAAACAACAGAACATCACAGATTGATACTGACTGAAAGCATCCTTGAGAACTGTAAGAACTTTTTTTGGAATTGTTGTGTTATTTGGCAGCAGCTTTCTTCCATCGCCACAGGAAAAGAAAATGACAAGTGATCTGTTTGGGACTAGTGGGAAGCAGCACATAGGCCGAGCTTTCTGCTAGAGAGAGAACAAGAGGAAAACTGAGCTGACTGAAGAAACCACATCATCAATAAAATCATGGCCTGAAAGCCCACCATGTGGCCTGAGTCATTGTTTGCTCTGTGGTGAATGCATGATGACATGGAAAGAAGACCTCTTTAAGCACCTAGAGGGTGGTGAACTTGGATGTCAAATGGACTATGCAGTGTGTTTTCTGCCTCAAAGTATCAATTACAGGAATCAAAATTCTATTTCTCACATGCAGTTTAAAATAATAGAACTGTAAGTATCAATACTAAGTACCTGGGTGGTACAAATAGTTAATGTGCTCAGCTTTCAACTGGAAGGTTGGAAGTTCAAGGCCACCCAGAGACACATCAGAAAAAAGTCCTGGCAATTTACTTCTGAAAAACTATTGGAAACCCTATGGAGCAAAGCTATACTCTAACACATATGGGGCCACCATGAGTTGGAGTTGACTGGTCAGAAAGTGGTACTTTTGGTCTTGCTGACCCTTTCTATTGTTTTTGTTTTTTGTTTGTTTGTTTGTTTTCTATTTCCTTTATTTCTGCTCTGATATTTGTCATTTCTTTCTTCTGGAAGTTTGGTCTTCTTTTGCTCTTTTATATTTATTCAAGTTATTGGGTTGGGGTACTGAATTTGGATCATTCTCCTTTTGTAATGTAGGCATATATTGCTCTGTATTTTGCTCTGAGCACTATTTTGGCTGTGTCCCATAGGTTTTTGTATGTTGTACTTTCATTTTCAGTTGGTTCTAAGTATTTTTTTAATTTGACTTTCAATTTATTTTCCTGACCCATTAGTTTTTTAGTAGTGTGTTACTTAGTTTCTATGTATTTATTATTTTCCTTTTCTTATTTTTTCTGTTATTTAACTCTAGCTTCATACTGCTATAGTCATGATTTCAATTTTTTAAAATATAATGAGGTTTTCTTAGAGACCTAAGATATGGTCCATTCTGGAGAATATTTCTTGTTCTTTGGGGAAGAATGTACTGCTGTTGGGAGGTGTGTTCTGTATATGTCTGTTAGGTCCACTCGGTTAATAATGTCGTTCAGATTTTCTATATATTTATTGGTTATTTTCCTAGCTGATTTTGTCTGTATTCAAAAGTGATGTATTGACATTTCTGACCCAACAGTACATAACAACAACAACAACTATTATTCTAGATCCATTTCTCTCTTTGACTCTGTTAAAGTTAGCTTTATAAGGTTTGTGGCTTTGGAAATGAGTACATAAATGTGTATAATTGCTATGTCTTCTTGTTCAATTGTCTTTTGTATCATGATATAATGTTCTCTGTCTCTTATAATGGATTTTGAATTAAAGTCTATTTTGTTAGCTGTTAATATTGCCAATCCTGCTGTCTTCTGGTTACTAATTGCTATGCATTTTTTTTGATTTTCAATCTATTTATGTCTTTGTACCTAAGACATATCTCTTGTAGACAACAAATTGATGGGTCTTTTTTTTTTTTTTTTTATATTTTTTGGATTCATCATTTTTCCTTACTATCGCATAGTATTCCATTGTGTATGTGTACCACAGTTTTTTTTTTTTTTTAGTTCCATTCTGCCACTCTCTTTCTCTTGACTGGTATAGTTAATGTGTTTACATTCATTTTATTATCAATACCAAAACCAAACCCACTTGCCATTGAATCATTTCTGACCCACAGCAAGTCCCATTGAGTTTCTGAGGCAATAAATCTTTATGGAAGTAGATTACCCAGTCTTGCTTCCATCTTCCATAGAGTGACTGGTAGGTTTGAACCACCAACCTTCTGGTTAGCAGTCAGATGGCTTAGGCACTGTGCTACCAGAGATTAATTAGATGAATTTATTATAATCATGTTATTATGCACTTTTTTGTTGTTAATTGTTTCTTTGTTCTTCTTTACTCCAAGTTTATATATATATATATATATATATATATAACATCTTACTATTAAAACATTCTGCTATATCTTGAATTTGCCTTAATTTCCCCTCCTATGGAAGTTCCATAATAATATCAATAATTTTGCCTTTTCAGTTGATGTTCTTGTCAATTACAACTTTGTGTCATAGATACTTTGTGATAATTTTTTAAATTTATTTTACTGTTGTGGCATCTTGACCTAACTTGGGATCAAGGTGATGCGATCCTGTGTCTTTTCTTCAGTTTTCTGCTTGTTGTCATTAGTTTCTATTTGAAGGGACTTCCTTTAATATTCTTTGTAGAGATAGTCCAGTGGTTTCAATTCCCTTAATTTGTGCTTATCTGAAAATACATTAACTTATCCTTTATTTTTCAGCAAAAGTTTTGCTGCATATAAAATTATTGACAGACGATTGCTTTCTGTCCGCACTTTGTATATGTCCTCTCATTGTCTTTTTGCCTGCATAGTTTCTAATGAGAAGTCAGAGTTTAATCTTATTGGGGACACTTTATACATATTTCACTTTTCATAAGCTGTCTCAAAATTCTTTCTTTGTCTTTGAAACTGAAAAATGTGTTTATAATATGTCTTGGTGAATTTCTGTTTGGGTCTGTTTTATATGTAGTTTGGTGAGCTTCTTAGAAATCTCATCTTTCATAATGTTTGGAAAGTTTTCTTTTATTAATTCTTCAAACATTCTTTACTTTTCTTCCTTTTTATTTATTTATTTTTGTTAGCTTTTATTGTGGTGAAAAATACACAACAAGACATTTGCCAACATAACAACTTCCACATTTACAGTCCAGGGACATTGATGATGTTTTTTGTGTTGTGACACCATTATTGCTATCCCTTTCCAAAATATTCCACCACCATTAGCATTAACTCATATCCTCACAAACAAAACCTTCCCTTTCCCCTCTCCATCCCACCCCTAGTAACCACTAACAATCTTTGGTATACATATATATACATTGTTTGGTTACCTCTAGTGCTGCTCTAACAGAAAATACCACAG
>NW_006922280.1:886142-888192 GCF_000298275.1 Orycteropus afer afer | reverse complement strand
CAATATTACCAAACAACATGGCAGGCCACAAGTATAAGGTCAGGGCATGGCAGGCTGCTGAATGAAAACTCAGCTACATGCTGGGTCCAAGCATGCCAAAAAACTGCAGAGAACCTTCTCAGAACTTCTCTTATATACTGCAAACAGACCACATCCCTAAGGCAACTACTCAGCTATTCTAGTAGATTCCACCATGGAGTTGATTACCAATCTCATCTTGAGGAATAACTATATCTACCTGCCCAGACACTCAAAACCAGGCCCAGCCAAGTTCAAAACATAACAGTAACTACTACTATGTTGTTGTTATTGTTAGGTGCTGTTGAGTCAGCTCCAGCTCACAGTTATCCAATGTACAACAGAATGAAACACTGCCTGATCATGTGCCAGCCTCACAATCTTTGCTATACCTGCGTCCATCATTGCACCTACTGTGTCATTCTATCCAGTTGAGGGCCTGCCCCTTTTTCAATGACCCTTCACATTACCAAGGATGATCTCCTTCTGCAGGGAATGGTCCCTTCTGACAACATGACCAAAGCAGGTGAGACAAAGTCTGGCCACTTGACTTGAAGTCTCACTTCCAAGGAGCATTCCAGCTGCACTTCTTCCAGGACAGATTTGTTAGATCTTTTGGCAGTCCATGGTATTTTTGTATTCTTTGCCAATGCCCTAACTCAAAACATCAACTTTTCTTCAGTCTTCCTTATGCATTGTCCAGGTTTCACATGCATATGAGGCTATTGAAAGTACCATGGCTTGGGTTAGGCACACCTTAGTTTTCAAAGAGATATCTTTGTTCTTCAGCACTTTAAAGAAGTCTTCTTCAGAAACTTAGACAAATGCAATATGTTGTCTGATGTCTTAACTGCTGCTTCCATTGGTGTTGATTGTGGAACCAAGAATATGAAATCTTTGGCAATTACAAACCTTTTTCTATTTATCTTGATGCTGATTATTGGTCCAATTGTGAGGATTATTTTCTTTATGGTGAGATATAATCCATAACGCAGACTATAGTCCTTAATCTTCATCAGTAAGTGCTTCAGGTCATCGGCACTTTCAGCAAGCAAAGTTGTGTTGTCTGCATATCGTAGGTTGTTAATGAGTCTTCCTCCTATCCTGATGTGACACTGTTCTTCTTATAGTCCAGCTTTTTGGATTATTTGCTCAGCATACAATTTGAATAAGCATGATGAAAGGATACAACCCTGACACAATTCTTTCCTGATTTTAAACCATGTAGTATCCCCTTGTTCTGTTCCAACCACAGGTGACTTTTGTGTTGCAGTGAGGCTGGAAGCTATGCCACCTGTATTTCAAATACCTGCAGGGTCGCTCATGGTGGATAGGTTTCAGTGGAGTTTCCAGACTAAGACAGACTCAGAAGAAAGAAGGAACCATACATCTCAAAGAATCAGCCAAGAAAACCTTATGAATATCACTGAAACACTGATATATTACTCTAAAATTTTATGAAGAGTCTGAAACATTGTCAGATATAGTGCCACAAGATGAGTCCATCAATTCATAAGGCACTCAAAATACAACTGGGGAAAAGCTGCCTTCTCAAAGTAGAGTTGACCTTAATGACGTCAATGGAGTACAGCTTTTGAGACCTCCATCTGCTGTTGTGGCATGACACAAAATTAGGAGAAACAGCTGCAAACATACATTAATAATCAGAGTGAGGAATGTACAAAGTATGAATCTAGGAAAATTGGAAGTTGTCAAATTGAAATGGAACACATAAAAATCAATATCTTAGGCATTAGTGAACTGAAATGGATTGGTTTTGGCTATTTTGAAACAGACACCCATATGATCTACTATGCTGGGAATGACAAATTGAAGAAGAATAGAAGTTCTAGTAAGATGGTGGAATAGGCAGACAAACTTCACAGACCCTCTTCAAGAAAGAAAAGATAAACCAATTAACACATACAGAAGATAATCCTGTAGTCCTGAGCTTTGAAAGGAATGACACAGAAATGGACTAAACTCCAACTAGTAGAAGAATCCGCATGAAAACAATGAAAAAGGAGACATA
>NW_006922280.1:884058-885607 GCF_000298275.1 Orycteropus afer afer | reverse complement strand
TGTTCTTTCTTCTTCCCTTCTCAGGTTCTAGTTTTTGCCATATTATCTCGTCTCTTCTCCTGGTTCCCTTTTTTTCTTTTTTGTGGTTCTTCCCATTCCTTGTTTGTCTTTTGCATTTTACCCATCTTGCCCTTCCTTATTCTCCTACTCCACATATTTTCTCTTATTCCCCCCTCCTGAGATATTGTGGAGTTATTCCCCCACCATCTTTCAATTCATATTTCTTTTGGATTTTTAAAGTAATTTTTTAAAATGTTTTCTCTCATTTATTGTTTTTCCAATATATTATTTTTTTTTTCCCTTTTTTGGTAATTTTTCCTATGTGTTTATGTGGTGTGTGTTTTTGAACTTTGCTTTACTTTTTTGATGGTTTTACAATTGCAGGTTTTTGTCTAATTGAGTGGGAGACAGAAGCCTTGCCCAAATGATTCAACCTCACCTACACTGAAAAAATTAAGGAAAACACAGACAAACCCATAGAACAATTTTGGAAGAAAATACAATAACAAAATGACAAAATAAATAAAAAATTTAAAATGATATGAAATTTACAGATACAAATCCAGAAGATTAATACTAAATTTTCAGAAATAGATAAGACATTGAAAGGGCAGAGGAGTAGAATTGATGCAATTGAAGACGAAATTCATGAGACTGAAGACAACAGAATACTTCTACAGAAAAAGATCAATCAGAAAAAAATTCCAAACAAAATTAAGAAAGCCTAAGATATCATAAAAAGGAATAATCTATGTGTAATTAGAATTCCAGCATGGAAGAGAAAAAGAAAATGACTTAGAAAATTGTCCAGGATTTGTTGGAAGATAACTTTCCTAATATGATGAAAGATGAGAATATATCCATTCAGGAAGTCCAATGAACCACAAACAGGACAGACCCCAAAAGAAAATCACCAAGATATATCATCATCAAACTCATCAAAACCAAAGACAAAGAAAGAATCCTGAAAGCAGCAGGAGAAAAACAAAATGTTACCTACAAAGGCAACCAAAAAGTCTAACCTCTGATTTCTCAGCAGAAACCATGCAAGTGAGAAGGCAATGAGATAGTATATATAAAACCCTGAAAGAGAAATATTTTTAACCAAGCATTATATATCTGGCAAAATTGTCCCACAAATATGATGGTGAAATTAGGAGATTTCCAGATAAGAAGAAATTACAAGAATTTGTTAAAACCACACCACTGTTACAAGAGATAATAAAGGGACTCCTTTGGACAGAGAACCAACAACAGCCAAACATTAATACACACAATGACATTACTCAGAAATCAAAACAGCTATGGAAGTATCCAAGGTAAAATAAGCTTACAAGATTGTACACAGGGAAGCAGAGACATCACTTGGCAAATGAGAACAATTACAAAACAAAAATAGAGGAAAAACAAAGTAGTTACAGAAGTTCTAAATGGTGAGGAAGTCAAGACATTTGCAAGATAGAATGGACTATTCTAAACTTAAGGAGAAAATTATAAATTACGGGGTACCTGAAAGAAAAATGATAAACCTTGACTTCACAATAAAAAA
>NW_006922280.1:880399-881693 GCF_000298275.1 Orycteropus afer afer | reverse complement strand
TAATAAATATTCAAGCAGAAATAAAAGAAATAGAAAATAGAAAGCCAATAGAAAAAAAATCAACAAAACTAGAAGTTGGTTCTTTGAAAAGAGATTAATAAAATTGACACACTGGTGAATTTAACAAAGGAAAAGAGAGAAAGAATACAAATAACATGAATAAGAAACAAAATGGGTGACATCACAACAGAACCAATTGAAATAAAAAAATAATATCAGGAAACTGAAGAACAGTACTCCAACAAATTTGAAAATCTAGAAGAAATGGACAGATTTCTAGAAACACATTACCTACAATATACTAACACAGACTGAGGTGGAAAAGTTGAATAGACTCATAACCAAAGAAGAAATTTAACAGGTCATTAAAATATTACCAACAAGAGAAAGTCCTAGCCCAAAATGTTTCACCAGGGAATTCTACCAAACATACAGAGAAGAACTGGCACCTATCCTACTCAAACTATTCCAGAACACAGAAAAGGATAGAATCCTCCCAAATTCATTTTATGAAGCAAGCATAACCTTGATACCAAACACAGGCAAAGATATTGCTAAATAGGAAAACTACAGTACAATATCCCTCATGAATATAGATGCAAAAATCTTCAACAAAATCCTACCCAATAGACTCCAGCAACATATCAAAGGAAAAAAAAATAATAATAATACATTATGACCATGTGGGGTTCATGTCAGGTATGCAAGGATGGTTCAACATTAGAAAAACAATCAATGTCATCCATCACATAAATAAAGCAAAGGGAAAGAACCACATGATCATATCAATGGATGCAGAAAAGGCATTTGATAAAATCCAACACTCATTCCTGATAAAAACTCTCAGAAAAATAGGAATAGAAGGGACATTCCTCAACATAATAAAGGATATATGTGCAAAACCAACAGCCAACATTATTCTCAATGGAGAGAGACTGAAAACCTTCCCCTTGGAAACAGGAATCAGACAAGGATGCCCTCTATCACCACTTCTATTCAACATTGTGTTGGAAATCCTAGCCAGGGAAGTGAGGCCAGAAAGGGAAAACAAATGCATACAACTTGGTAAGGAAAAGGAAAAACTATCCCTATTTACTAATGATATGACCCTGTATATAGAAAACTTATCTGACTGAGTAAAAAATCTACTGGAACTAATTGAGAGAGTTAGCGTCATGGCAGGATACAAGATCAACATACAAAAATCAATTGGATTCCTCTACACCAGCAAAGAGATTGCTGAAAAAGAAATAAGGAAATCAATACCATTTATAATAGATGCCAGAAAAATAAA
>NW_006922280.1:878053-878924 GCF_000298275.1 Orycteropus afer afer | reverse complement strand
GCAATCTACTTCCATAGTGATACTGCCTCATAAACCCAAGGAGGGGTCGCTATGAGTAGGGTCCGACTCGACAACAAACAACAACAACAACAACAATCCTAAAGAAGTGAGAGCCAGGACAAGAACAGATATATGCATACCCATATTCATCACAGTACCATTTACAATAGCCAAAAGAAGGAAACAACCTAGGTGTACATCAACAGAAGAATGCATAACCAAACTATGGTACATACACACAATGGAATACTATGCAACCCTAAAGAATAACATAGAATGTGCAAAACACCACATAATGTGGATGAACTTGGAGGATATTATGCTGAGTGAAATAAGTCAGTCACAGAAGGACAAATATTGTATTAGTCCATTATTATAAAAGTCAAGGAAAGGTTTCAATATGGAAGGAAATATTTTGTTGGTTACCAGGGATGGGAGGGAAGGGTAGGGAACACTGTTAGATAGGTAGAGTATGGATTTGGGTGAAGAGAAGGGCAATGTATCAAATGTGAGTGATCAACATGGTGGCACTGAGGAAGAGGAAGACATAGAGAGGTGCGTGGGAGGTACAGACAACAAAGATGAACCCTTTTACACATACAGTACTGCGTTGTCAGTGAAGGCAAATATGGGTTTACGGAGGGATAGATGGATGGACAGGCTGAACGAGTACGTATGTCTATGAAGCAGGGAGTGTACTCAAGAACATGTACAGGGTTGGCAGACAGTGGTCATATAAGTTTATGTGAATGATCTGAATTCCCAGGTGTATAATAGAGCTGATGAGGGACAAGGTTGTAGTCGCTTCTTGGTCACAGCTAGCTACCCAGAGTGACTGAGTAGTTGAACCTGTGGGCTCCAGACCAGAGTC
>NW_006922280.1:874448-877267 GCF_000298275.1 Orycteropus afer afer | reverse complement strand
CCTCCTTGGGTTTCTGAGGCAGTATCACTATGGAAGTAGATTGCCTCATCTTCCTTCCGAGGAGTGGCTCATGGGTTTAAACAACCAACCTTCTGGTTAGCAGTCAAGTTCCTAAGGCACTATGCTACCAGAGCTCCCAATTCTTTGTCTAGCAGTTCTGTTATATGTTGTTCCTCATAGATCTTTTCTGCTCCTTTATTTTGTTCATTTTCTTGATCCATCTTTCCCTTTCTCTTCACATGATTTATAATTGACTGCTGTCTTTAAGATATTAAGGTTTTATTTTATTTATTTAAGTCTACATTTTTTTATCATATGATTGTTGGTTTGTCTTTGACTTTTTTTCCATTTGCTTTATTTTTGTTCTCATTTATCATGACCTTAACTTCTTTCCTTTTTCTTAGGATTGATTCTTTTCATTTGAATTGTTTTAATTGTTTTCTGATACTGCTCTATTTATGAGTTTGGTGCTATCAGTTTGCTGGGTATGCTTTCTTCTCACTGGTGGGTATGGTGAGTTGTACACACGTGGGAATAATATTTATTAGGTATATATGACTTCTTTCAGAGGATTGCATAGTGGTGCAAGAACAGGACCTTTCTATGATGTGAGGTACAAAGAATCAGGTGGTCAGGATCCTTTCACAGCTCTTGAGGGATAATGTATTCCCTCTGTGTTGACATAAACAATTGGTTTGACCCATGAAGCTCTGAATGGGTTGCAGGGAGAGGTGGGTAGGATGGGATCCAGAGACTGTATATTTACAGAGGGGTTGGTAGATTCCCACTTGTTTAGGGGAGGGTCAACTGGGCAGGGCATGAAGTCCAGGGGTGGTCAGCCATGGGGGACTGGCAGAGTAAGGTGCAGAGTCCCACTCAGCTGATAGGGAGTGTTAGCAGGAGAGGGCTATGAGTCCATTTTGGCCAGGGCAGAGCCAGAGACATAGAGACCTTCTCATTTAAAAAAAAAAAAAAAAAAAAACTGTTGTCACGCAGGTCATGGAGTTCCACCTGGCAGAGAGGGGTTTGTAGAGGGTAGTGGAAGCTTGATATTCTGTGATGGGAGGAAAGGCAATGCAGAGCCTTCTTGGGTTTGCACAACTGGCCTGCACCTCAGGGAGGGGAGAAAAAGGGAAGGAGACCTGGGTGTGTAAAGGAAGCTGGGCTGCACCTAAGGGAGGGGAGGGGCCAGAATGAAGCCATTACATGGTAACATAGATGGCAGGTACCTATGGAAAGGTGGTGCAGGAAAACTTGTAGGGACAGGCAGGGGTGATTTTTTGCACAGGGCTGATCTTGGGAAGGGGAGGGGTTTCTAGTTATTACTCTGCTAGTTGACTTTTTGCTTGGCACCTCCCATCTAAATGGACAGGCACTCCCACTGACAAGTAGTCCATGCACTCATTCCTCGTTCCCTTCCTTCTTTGCACTAACCGAAGAGACTGGAATTCATGTCCACTCCTCTTTACTTTGCCTTTTTTCTTCCACAAATGTGCACCCTCTGTCTATTCTTACTCCTACACTTAGGGTCTAATGATCCAGTCTGACTCACTTTGCTCTAGTAGCACTTCCCTATGGTTCCCTGGAATAAAACCTATGCCATTCCTGTGGTTCACCCTCTCAGGGGTAACACATCCCAGGATGTGTCCTGATCACCTCTTTCCAAAGTTGTTTTTTTTTTTTTTTAAATACAGAATCTCTGTCATTAGCTATTTTGTCCTTGAGTTTGCTTTCCTGGATTCCTCACTCAGAACTGTTGCTTGATGCCATCCCTACATGGCCATCCTGCTGACAGGGCATAGTCACTCTGTGAATCTCTGTTTTCCCATTGGTCTCATTCTGACTCTCCTTCCAATCAGTGCTCAGTCTAGGATCTGAAGCCTATTTTACGTAGCTTCTTTTTTTTTTTTTTTCACATTATTCCCTCCTCACCTCTCCCACCCCTGGCAACCAACAAAGAAAGTTTCCCTCCATATATAAACCTTTCCTTGACCCTCCACAACAATGAACTAATACTGTATTTGTCCTTCTGCAATTGACTTACTACACTCAGCATAATGTTCTCCAAGTTCGTCCATGTTATGCAGTGTTTTGCAGACTCTACATTATTATCTACTGCTGCATAGCATTTCATTCTGTGTATGTACCATAGATTCATAATACACTCTTCCATTGATGGCCACATAGTTTGTTTCTATGTTTTTACCATTGTAAATAGTGCTGCGGTGAACATGGATGTGCACATGTCTGTTCCTGTCCTGGCTTTCACTTCTCTAGGATATAGACCTAGTAATGGGATTGCTGGGTCAAATGGTATCTTCAATTCCAGCTTTCTAAGGATTCACCACATTGCTTTCCACAGTGATCGTATCACTTCACAGTCCCACCAGCAGTGTATGAGAGTCCCAATCTCTCCACATCCCTGCCAGCTTTTGTCATTTTCTACCTCATTGAACCTTGCCATCAGTGCTGGGGTTAGATGGTATCTCATTCTTGTTTTGATTTGTATCTCTCTGATGGCCAATGATCATGAACATCTCTTCATGTCCTTGCTGACCACCTGAATATCCTCCTTGGTGATGTGTCTATTCATGTCTTCAGCCCATTTTTCAATCGGGTTGTTAATTCCTTTTCTTTTGAGGTGTTAGAGTTTTCTATAAATCTTAGAGATAAGTCCCTTGCCAGATATATGATTATCGACAAGTATGAATTTGTTGCTGTAATTTTTGTTATATGCTTTTTTGTGTGTTGATTTCTTTCTTCCATATAATTTTCTGTGCTAAGCTCGGTTTGTTTATGAATCACATTATCACTTCCTT
>NW_006922280.1:850431-851031 GCF_000298275.1 Orycteropus afer afer | reverse complement strand
TTTAGGCATTGTGCCACCAACAAAAAAAAACTCACTGCCATCAAGTCGTTTCCCACTCATAAAGACCCCTCCTTGGGTTTCTGAGGCTATATCTCTAAGGAAGTAGATTGCCCAATCTTCCTTCTGAGGAGTGGCTGGTGAGTTTGAACTGCCAGCCTTCTGGTTAGCAATCAAATGCCTTAGGCACTAAGCCACCAGAGCTCCTTATTAAACGTGTCATTAGGAAGTGCAAATTAAAATAACAATGATATACTACCAAACACCTATTGTGTTGTTGTTGTTAGGTGCCCTTGAGTCATTTCTGACTCACAGCGACCCCATGCACAGCAGAACGAAACACCGCCCAATCCCACTCCAGCTCCATGACCCCTGCTATACTTGAGCCCATTGTCGCAGCCACCATGTCAATCCATCTCGTGGAAGGACTTCGCCTCTTTCATTGGCCCTCCACCTTACCAAGCATGACATCCTTCTCCAGGGAATGGTCCCTTCTGACAACATGACCAAAGTAGGTAAGATGAAGTCTGGCCATTCTGGCTTCTAATTATTTTAATTTACTTCAGCTTCCACTTGAACTTGCATATGAGCAATTGATGGTCT
>NW_006922280.1:848489-849691 GCF_000298275.1 Orycteropus afer afer | reverse complement strand
CGGGTTTGACTCGACGGCACATAACAACAACAACAACAACATCCCTACAGAAGTAGATTGCCTAATATTCCTTCGGAGGAGTGGCTGCTAGGTTTGAACCATCAGCCTTCTGGTTAGTAGTCAAATGCCTTAGGCACTATGCATTTGGTAAAAATCTTCAATTTCTTCATTTTTGGCTTTAGTGATTGGTGAGTAAATTTGAATAATGGTAGTATTAACTGGTTTTCCTTGTAGGTGTATGGATATTATCCTATCACTGACAGAATTGTACTTTAGGATAGCTCTTGAGATATTTTTTTGACAATGAATCCAACACAATTTCTCAATTCATCATTCCCAGCATAGTAGATCATATGATTGTCAGATTCAAAACAGGCAATACCAGTCCATTTTAGCTCACTAATGCCTGGAATATTGATTTTTATGTGCTCCACTTCATTTTTGACAACTTCCAATTTTCCTAAATTCATACTTCATGTATTCCATGTTGCAATTATTAATGGATGTTTGTAGCTGTTTCTTCCCATTTTGAGTCATATCCCATCAGCAAATGAAAGTCCAGAAAGATTTACTCTATTAATATCATTAAGGTAGGCTCTACTTTGGAGAAGTGACTCTTCCCCAGTAGTATTTCAGTGCCTTCCAACCAAACGGGCTCATCTTCAAGCACTATATGAGACAATGTTTCATGGCTCTTCATAAAATTTTCCAGCAGTGTTCCACTGCTATTCATGTAATTTTCAGTGGCCAGTGTTTTCAGAAGTATATGGCCCTGTCCTTCTTCTCAGTCTGTCTTTGTCTGGAAGCTCCGCTGAAACCTGTCTACCATAAGTGACCTTTCTGGTATTTGAAATCCCATTGACATAGCCTCCAATCTTACAGCAACATGCAAGCCACCACAATACAACAAACTGACACTATTGTGGAAGAACAGTCTCAGAACTTTTTGTTTCAATAGGCCATTTTATCCAGCAATTGTGTTCCTAGTTTTTTACCCAAGTTAGCTGAAAAATTATGGCCACATAAAAACCTGAACATAATTTTTATTCCAGGTTTATTTGTAATTGCCAAAAATTGGAAGTAATCAAGATGTCCTTCAACAGGTGAATGGATAAATATCCATACAATGGCAATAAAAAGAAATGAGTTATCAAACCATGAAAGGATACAGAATAACCTTAAATGTGTGTTTAAAGAAGCCA
>NW_006922280.1:846422-847539 GCF_000298275.1 Orycteropus afer afer | reverse complement strand
CGGGATCGGGCAGTGTTTCGTTCTGCTGTGCAGGGGGTCGCTATGAGTCGGAAACGACTCGACGGCACTTAACAACAACAACAACAACAACAACAGGACTATACAACACGAAGAGTGAACTCTAATGTAACCTAAGAATTTTAATTAATAAAAATGTATCAATATTAGTTCATCAGTTTTAGCAAATGTACTGCACTAATTAAAGATATTACTAATAGAGTGAAACTGTGGGAAGAGCGTGAGACATATATGGAATATTTGTACTTTCTGTACAATTTTTCCTTAAAACTCAAACTGCTCTAAAAAATAAAGTATATTTAGGAAAAGCAGACTGGGACAATATTTGTATTGTTGTTATTATTAAGTGCCATTATTGTTATTAAGAGTTAATTCCAATTCACAGTGACCCTATGTAAAACAGAACGAAACACTGCCCAGTCCTGCACCATCTTCACAATAGTCACTATGTTTGAGGCCATTGTTGCAGCCAC
This sequence comes from Orycteropus afer afer, assembly GCF_000298275.1. Classification (NCBI taxonomy): domain Eukaryota; kingdom Metazoa; phylum Chordata; class Mammalia; order Tubulidentata; family Orycteropodidae; genus Orycteropus; species Orycteropus afer. Next base: position 847,048 of record NW_006922280.1, on the reverse strand, counting down.
TGTGTCAGTCCATGTCATTGAGGGTTTTATGATTCTTTAGTGACCCTTTACTTTACCAAGCATGATGTCTACAGTGAATGAATTACTAAATATGGCTCTTCTAGCCTTAGCCCTACATTTTGTGATCTGATGTAATTATTCTCCATTTTGTGATGTGTTATAAATCTTAGACTTTATTTGTGGTTATGGTCCCATTTGAGAGTGAGTTGTCTGTTATGTTAATGAGGCAAGATTAGTGTGGGATGTATCTTGAGCCACCAACATAGTAAAGGGTGGGAGTCAGGCCACCACCTTACCCCAGCCACCACCCTTACTGTCCTTACTCAAGTCACCATGCTTCACCATTTTACTGCCTTACTGAAGTCATGTGATTGATTGGATCACACCTTTTAACTTACAAGAGATAAAGGGAAAGAGAAGTAAGCAGAGAGAGAGAGAACTGTCATCAAAAAAAGAAGAGCCAGGAGTGTCCTTTGGTCCCAGGACCACTGTGCTGAGGTCTTCCTCAATCCAAAAGACCCTGGGGGAGGGGAGTTGTAACACCAGAGGTGGTAAGAAGCAGTGGCACAGAAACTGTGAAAGCAGAATCAAGACACCAACAGCAGATGTTTTGGTGGGCTTCTCAG
>NW_006922280.1:844194-845492 GCF_000298275.1 Orycteropus afer afer | reverse complement strand
AATAAGCATTGGGATGTTGATCTTGATTCTAGTCCCCCATTGTGAAGTTAGAGGTCAAACATGTCTGCAATGTCATTTTCACAATGTCCCTTTCCAGAGACTGGTACCTTCTGATGTGTCCAAATTTCGTGAGACAAAGTCTTACCATCCTTGCTTGCAAAGAGCATTTTGGCTGCACTTCCTCCAAAAAGATTTGTCTGTTCTTCTGGCAATTCATGATATATTCAATATTCTTCATCAACACACTTTAAAGGCATCAATTCTTCTTCACTTTTCCTTATCCATTGTCCAGCTTTCACATGTGTATGAGGTAACTGAAAATACTATGACTTGGGTCAGGCTCACTTTACTCCTCAAGATGACATAATTGCTTTATAACATTTTAAAGAGGTCTTTTGTAATAGAGTTGTCTGATATAATACATTGTGTGATTTCTTTATGGTTGCTTCTGTGGCATTGATTGTGAATCCAAGTAAAACAAAATCATTGACAACTTCAATTTTCTCCATTTATTATAATACTGCTTATTGGTCTACTTGTGAGGAGTTTTGTTTTCTTTAGATAGAGGTGTAATCTATACTGAGGACAGTAGTCTTTGATTTTCATCAGTAACTGTTTCAACTCCTCTTCGCTTTCAACAAGCAAGGTTATGTCATCTGCATATCACACATTATTAATGAGTCTTCCCCCAATCCTGTGGCCACATTCCTTTTGACATGGTCCAGCTTCTTGTATTATTTCTCAGCATATAGTTTGAGTAAGCATGGTGAAATGATGCAACCTTGATGCACACATTTCCTGAGTTAAAACCAAGTTTTATTCAAACAAGATCTAGATACAGGCCTCTTGGTCTATGTACAGGTGCCTCATAAGCACAATTAAGTATTCTGACTCATTCTTCACAATGTTATCCATAATTTGTTATGATCCACACAGTTGAATACCTTTGGATAGTTAGTAAAACACAGGTAAACATTTTTCCAGTATTCTCTGCTTTCAGCCAAGGTGCAGCTGACATCAGCAATGATATCAGTTGTTCTTTGTGGTCTTCTGAATCAGGCTTCAATTTCTGGCAGTTCCCTGTTGATATAATGCTACAATTATACTTGTATGTGATAATAATATTGTTTGATTTCTACATTTTGTTAGACCACTTTTCTTTGAAATGGTCACATATATGGATCTCCTCCAGTCAATTAGCCAAGTAGGTATCTTTCAAATTTCTTGGCATAGAACAAGTGAGCACTTCCAGAATTGCATCCATATGTTAAATAATCTCAACTGATATTCTGTCAACT
>NW_006922280.1:836626-843749 GCF_000298275.1 Orycteropus afer afer | reverse complement strand
GTCCTTTTTATCTCTCACACACCTGTCTATTGCTTTGCCTGTCTATTGTTTGCCCCAAAGGGTGACTAGGGCCCATAGCTTCAAGGGTTTCACCAGTTTCTATAAGACCTATAAGCTTGGTCTCCTTTATGATTTTGAGTTTTGTTTATTTTCTCCCACTCTATCTACGACCTCATATACTGATCCGTATCCAAGTTGTTGACAGTAGTAGCCAGACAACATCTAGTTCTACTGGTCTCAGGGTCATGTAGATGAGGTTTGCATGATCCAATAGTCTCTTGGACTAATTGTTTCCATGAGTCTTTGGTTGTCTTCATTCTTATTTGCTCCAGATGAAGAGAGATCAATTGTTGCATCTAGATGGCCACTTTCAAGTTTTTAAGACCCCAGTCACTACTCACCAAAGTAGGATGCAGAACAATGTTTTTGTGTAGTATGTTATGCCAATTGAGCTTGATGTTTCCCACGACCATGCCTCAAGCCAAATGGGTCCAGTGACTCACTCCTTCAGGGTGTTTGACTGTGGCTAACAAGTTAGCATAACTTTTCTCTTATAGCACACACAAATAAGTACATAGAAATATCATCTGCCATACTTATATATGGTCAAGGGTATATTCCCTTTTGGTAGACATACCTGATCATTTGGCCTGTCTACTTATACATGCACCTATAAATTAATGCTTGCTGTTACTTATAATGAAGTATTGTGTATGTAAAAGTGTTTATCTTTAAACCAACTTCGTTTGATGCTTCCTATATCATTCAATATTTTGCCTCTGGAATCCTTCAATATTGCGGTTTGAGTCTTGAATTTTTTCTTCCATTCTTTCCACTTGAAAGATTCCAAGCATGTTTTCCTGTTGATTTTCCAACTCCTGGTGTGTTTGTAACATATATAATCAGCAAAGTGATAATATCTTTAGGGTATAAATTACATACTACAATGGGCAAGAAAAAAATCCCAATACCTGAGTTTAAAAATTATTGTACAGAATAAGAACAGGTAAATCCCAGAATAAGTCAATCAAATAGACAAGAAATGGCATGGAGTCAGGAAAAGACAATGAACTAATAGTATTACTTCGCCCATCAAGCTTTTCAAGTATTAACAATTATAAATTTTACTTTGTTCCATGGTGTGTAAGTATATGAACTATATACAAATGAAAGAAATTAAAGTAAAACCTCTTTGTGTCTGGTTTATTCCATGGGCGAGTCATCCCTAAACTTTTTTTCTTCTGTTATACAAGGCAAACTTGCTACACATATTAAGGTTACATCAGCAAGCTGATGCTGGGAAAATGAAAATCCAAAGACATTAAAATAAGAGCCAGTTGTGCAATTCTGCTGTTCTTAAAACTGTGTGAATTGCTCACCTTGAAAGATAGGGAGAGTCTCTGATAGGAGAACTCTGCTTAAATTGTTGCCAAGGCCTTCCTGCCTTTGACCCCAATGCTAGAGAATCCCCCGGCTGCTAAGGGTTACTCTTTTGTGTTGTTTGTCATTGAGTGCCATAAAGTCAATTCCAACTCATAGTGATCCCACATGACAGAGTGGAACTGCCCTATAGGGTTTTCTTAACTGAAATCTCTATGGTAGCAAATCACTTTCTTCAGCAGAGCTACTTGGGTGGGTTTGAACCATCAGCTTTTTGGTTAACAGCTGAGTATCACCTGGGCTTCTTGATAATCTTTTGTGTTTATTCTTTTTCCTTCCCTAGGAAGGTTCAAAGGGACTTTATATGTAGGAGAAAATAAAACTTAAAGTTTATTAATTTGAGACATTGATTTTGAGATTCTCTGATCAGGAGTACAGAGTCAGAGTGCAATAAAATGACTCAATAAATTTGTGAGCCTGATCTCTACCATTTTAGCCCAAAAGAGATAGAAATTATAATCCTGGAGCATTCCTGTTAGCAGTATAAATCATTACAGCATTTTGGAGGGTGGTTGGACCCTAGCTATGCATGCAGGGGAAGAAATATATATGCAAAGGCTGTCACTGCAACTTGGTATATAAGAAATTTGAAATTAGGAATAAACAAAATGTTTTCAATATGATTAAATAAATTCCTATTCTATCCATCCTACTAAATACAAAGAGATGTTTGTGGAGGTGTGTACATTGCACATACAGACACATATGTATGTATGCTTTGTGTGAACACCATGCAAAGACTGATGGAGACATTTTTAAACACTCTGGATTGCAAAATTGGAGGTACTTAAACCATATGCCACGGCTGTAGTTCCCTACACTTGTCTACAAGTATTCTTTCCTTAGTAGCCCAAAATGATTCCTCAGTCAATGCAACTGTTTTAGCAAGTATGTGGAAGGAGACAAAACATCAAAATCATCCTAAAATGAATACAGACATACCTCATTTTATTGGGCTTCACTTTATTAAACTTTATAGATATTGCATAACCCTGTATCTAGCACTTTATTTGTGCTGTTAACACAATGTGTCCACAATGACTCTATGTCACATTTTGATAATTCTCAAAAAATTTCAAACTTTTTCCTAATGATATTGTGCACTTAAAAGACTACCAATCAAGAAAACCACTGTCATCAAGTCAATTCTGACACATAGAGACCCTAACTGATTTCTAGTGAGTTTGACCAACCAACTTTCTGAGTCGCAGTTAATGCTTAAGGAAGTATACCATCAGAGAGCCTATAGACTACAACATAGTATAGACATAATTTGCATATGCACTGTGGAAGAAAATGTGTAAATAGCTTCACTATGATAATCATTTTATCTCAGTGGTCTGGAACCAAACCCAAAATATCACCAAGTTATGTCTGTGAAGCGTAAATGGTTCTAGGGGTCTGAACTGTTAAGTCTACTTTTAACTTCATCTAAATCCTTTTTGAAGCGTGCTCATCTATATCTAATAAGCTGAATTCCCATACATTTTATGTATCTTTCATATATCTTCATTAAAGATTTTCATTAAATTTACACATAAATTTCATGTATCTTTCATTAGAAGGAGGACTCAGACTCAATATGTTCAGAAAGGAAGTTTTAATTAAAGTATACCTCATCAAATAAAACATGGTTGGCTGAAACAAACAGCCCATACAATACAATGCATACAATGTAAGAGATGTAAGTGACACAGATATGATTCATCTCACTTAGTGGTCTTGTTACTTCCAGAGAAAAGGCTACATTCTTAAAACTGAGTGGGGAATGGAGGACTGGGAAGATGGCATCATACCTATAGCCCACATATTTGATCCCTCTTCCAACTTAATTCCTGAGTAACTAGGTAATGCAGAAAGAAATGTGCTGGAATTATGAGCAACTAAGATGATAAAGTATCAGATTTAGTGAAGGTGGAGAAAAAGAGCAGATTAAACAACTGGGAAAAATAAGTGAACCTTCCAATCTGGGGAGATGGATACAGAGACGACTCATTGGAAATACAAAAGAGGAAGGAAGGAGAAAAAGAAAAAAAAATCAAAGAATCCACAGAGGCATTCCAAAACCAAACCAAAAGCACTGCCGTCGAGTTGAACCTGATTCATAGCAACCCTCCTTGGGTTTCCAAGGTGGTATTACTATGGAACTAGATTACCCAATCTTCCTTCTGAGGAGTGGCTGGTGGGTTTGAACTGCCAGACTTCTGGATAGCAGTCAAATGCCTTAGGCACTATGCCACCAGAGCTCCTATATGGACCAAGGGAACTCTAACAACACAACAAAAGAAAACAATAGAATGAAAGAAATCAATTCATACCTATCATTAATTACACTCAGTTTGAATGGACTAAATGCACCAGTTAAGAGAAAGAGAGTGGCAGACTGGATAAGAAAAGAAGACCCATTGATATGTTGCCTATCAGGGTCCTGCCTTGGATAGAAAGATAAAAACAAATTAAGCATTAAGGGGTGGAAAAAATATATCAAGCCAATGGTAACCAAAAAAGAGCAGGAGCGGCAATATTAATTTGGGATAAAATAGACTTTAAAGTGAAAAACAACATAACAGACAAAGAAGGTCACAGTATGATGCTGAAAGGGTCAATATCCAAGAAGATATTATGATAATAAATATCTATGCACCCAATGAAAGTGCTCCAAAATACATGAAGCAAATATTAATTGAATTGAAAGGGAAAATAGACAACTCTACAATTGTAGAATTCTGTTTTCAAGGAGGGATGGAGTAACTAGAAAAAAAATCAACAAAGATACAGAAGATCTCAACAACACAATCAACCAACTCAACCTCATAGACATATACAGAGCACTCCAAGCAATAAAAACACAATTCACATTTTTCTCCAGCGCACATGGATCATTCTCCAGAATAGATCATATGTTAGGATATAAAACAAGTCTCAATAAATTCAAAAACATTGAAATACTGCAAAGCATCTTTTCAGACCACAATGCTATAAATTAGAAATTAATAACAGGATCAGCAAGGAAAAAACAGCAAATATGCACATGTTGAATAATACACTGCTCAAAAACTACTGGGTAAAGGAAGAAATAAAGAGTGAAATAAAAAAATTCTTAGAAATAAACAAGAATGAAGATACATCTTACCAAAACCTGTGGGACACAGCAAAACCAGTACTCAGAGGTCAATTTATAGCAATAAATGCACACATCAAAACAGAGGAAAGAAAATTAACTCATCAACTCCAACAACTAAAAAAAGCTCAACAAAAGAATTCTATGATATCCATAAGTAAGGAAATAATGCAAATTACAGCAGAAATAAATGAAACAGAAAAACAATAGAGAAAATCGAAAAAACAAGAAGGTGGTTCTTCAAAAATATTAGCAAAATTAACAAACAATTGGCAAATGTAGCAAAAGAAAAGAAAGAGAAGATGCAAATAACAAGAATAATAAAAAGGGTGACATCACAACAGAACCAACTGTAATTAAAAAAAGATACTGACAGAATATTATGGAGAATTGTACTCCAAAAGATTTGAGAACCTAGAAGAGATGAACAAGTTTCTAGAAAGACAAGACCTACCTGAATTATCACACTCAGAATACTTGAACAGACCCATAACAAGGGAAGAAATTTTTATAAAAATACTTCCCACAAGAAAAAGTCCTGGTCCTGTTGGCTTCACAGGAGAATTCTAACAAACATTCAGGGAACAGTTGACACCTATACTACTCAAGCTATTCCAGAACATAGAAAAATTCAGAATACTCCCAAACTCATTTTATGAAGTAAGAATAACACTAATACCAAAACCAGGGAACAACACCACTGAAAAGGAAAACTACAGACTAATATCCTTCATGAACATAGATGGAGAAATCTTCAACAAAATCCTAGCCAACAGAATCCAACAACATATCAAAAAAACAATACATCCTGACCAGGTGGGATTCATACCTGGTTTGCAAGGATGGGTCAACATCAGAAAAACAATCAATGTGATCCACCATTAAACAAAAGAACCATATGATCATATCAATTCACATAGAAAAGATATTTGATAAAATACACCTGTTCTGTTCAGAACTCTCAGCAAAATAGGGATAGAATGGAAATTCCTCAACATAATAAAGGGCATACATGCAAAAGCAATGGCCAATATTATTATTAACAGAGAAAGACTCAAAGCAGTCCCCATATGGATGGGAACCAGACAGGGATGCCCTCTATCACCACACCTATTTAACATTATGTTGAAAGTCCAAGCCAAGACAAGGCAAAAAAGAGAATTAAAAGGCACCGAAACTTGCAAAGAGGAAGTAAAGCTATCTCTATTTGCTGATGACATGATCCTATACATAGAAAACCCAAGAGACTCAGCAAAAAAAAAAAAAAACCACTGGAACTAATAGAAAGTTTCAGCAAAGTGGAAGGATACAAGATCAACATACAAAAATCAATTGGATTCCTCTAAATCAACAAAGCAAACACAAAACACAACCACTGCCATGGAGTCAGATCTGACTCATAGCGACCCCTCCTTGGGTTTCCAAGGCTGTATCACTACAGAAGTAGACTGCCCAAGCTTCCTTCCAAGGAGTGGCTGGTGGGTTTGAACCAATAGTCTTCTGGTTAGCAGTCAAACGCCTTAGGCACTACGAAGTAGTGGTTAACACCAACACCAACAAAGACACCTCTGAAAATGAAATAAGGGAAACAATACCATTTACAATAGCTACCAAAAAGATAAAATACCTGGGAATAAAAAAGACCTATACAAAGAAAACTATAAAGCACTACTACAAGAACCTACAAGCGATGTACATAAATGGAAGAACCTGCCTTGTTCATGGATAGGAAGACTGAACATTGTGAAAATGTCAATACTACCCAAAGAAATCTACATATTTAATGTAAGCCTGATCCAGATAAGAGAATTCTTTAAGGACATGGAATAAACAATATTAATTTCATATGGAAAGGAAAGAGACCTCAGATAAGCAAAGCAGTGCTGAAGAAGAAAAACAAAGTAGGAGGTCTCACACTATTGGACCTCAAAACCTACTATACAGGCATAGTACTTAAAATAGCTTTTTACAGATACAATGATAGACAGATAGACCAATGTAACAGATTTCAAAACCAAAATAGGCCCATCCATCCATCTATGGACAGTTGATCTTTGACAAAGGACCAAAACCCATTAAATGGAGAAGAAAAAGCCTATTTAACAAATGGGGCTGGCAAAACTGGGTATCCACTTGCAGAAAAATGAAGCAAGACCCATATCTCACCCCATACATAAAAACAACTCAAGTTGGATCAAAGACTTAAATATAAAACCCAAAACTATAAAGCTCATCAAAGGTAAAATAAGGGCAAATCTTGGTGGTGTAGTGTCTAACGCATTTGACTGCTAACCAGAAGGTTGGCACTTCAAACCCACCAACCACTCCTTGGAAGGAAGATTGGGCAATCTACTTCCGTAGAGATACTGCCTCGGAAACCCAAGGAGTGGTAACTATGAGTTAGAGATAACTTGATAGCACAAAACAACAACAAATCTACAGCATAAATAGACTATCAAGCATAACTGAAAATGCACAGACAGTGGAAGAGAAGGTAGATGACTGGGACCTTTTAAAATTAAATTGTTATGTGCATCTAAAGACTTCTCCAAAAGGGTAAAA
>NW_006922280.1:822695-835826 GCF_000298275.1 Orycteropus afer afer | reverse complement strand
TAGAGGACATTATGCTGAGTGCAATAAGTCAATCACAGAAGGACAAATATTTTATGAGCCCATTATTGTAAAAAGTCAAGGAAAGGTTTACTTAGGGAAGAAAACTCACTTCGTTGGTTCCTGTGGATGGGAAGAAAGGGAAGGGAAATTTCAGACGAGTTGGGGGTCACATTTTGATTTGGGTGAGGAAAGGGACTGTATGCAAAGGGTCTGTGACCAGCATGATGACACTGGGAAAAGGAAGGACTCTGAAACGTGCACAAGAGATATAGACAACAGAGGCAAATACTAGTATATGCATAATACTGCATTACCACTAACACCAAACACCAGGCTATAGATAAATGCATAGACAGGAGGGACAATCAGGTAGGGGTCGGTGAACAGGAATATACCCTAGACCAAGGATTTAGTTGAAGATTATCTTACATATGCACTTGTGCTACTATATTAGCCACACACATTTCACATACAACCAAAGATAGAGTTGGAATAACCTCTCAGAGATAACCATACACCTTGAGAGAAAGAATTACTAAGCCTGCCAACTCGAGACTGTAGTCTCGGGTGACATCATGTTCAAATGGCACAACATAGTACATAAAAATCTTGTTCCACAACCTACTTTGGTGAGTAGCAACTGGGGTGTTAAAAACTTTCGAGAGGCCATGTAAGATGCAACTATTGGTCTTCTCTCATTTGTATCAAAGAAGAGTGAAGAAAATCAAAGTCATCTGGAAACAATTAGTCCAAGGATAAGTTGGACCATGAGGACTTCAGCTTTCATGACCCCAAGACCAGAAGAACTAGATGGTATCTGGCTACCAATGCCAACCACTAGGAAAGAGATCAAAACTGGAGATATTGGATAGGGTGGAAGGAAAAATGAAAAACAAAATTCAAAAACACAAAAATTACCAGAATTACTGGTCAGACAGAGTCTGGTGGAACCCCTAAGCCTATGGCCCCAGGTTACCCTTCGGATCTCAAAATGGACTCACTCCTATGGATTGGTACTCAGCCCAAGAGTGGAAAGACCTACATACAGAACACTTACCCCCAGGTGACACACTCACCTACTCTAGGGAGATGCACCCCTTAGAGCAATCAGCCATGAGACATCAGAGGGGCGGCATTCACATAGAAGGAAAGCTGGACAGACAGGAATGCATAACTCAGAAGGACACAGGGAGGGGGTAATCACAGGGATGGAAGGGGAGGAGAGTTTGTTATGGTCATGGATGGTAATTGGGGCATGAAATCAAATGTGCCTGAACTGTTGAATGTAAAACAAATTTGCTCATATATTTGTGCCCAAAGCACAATAAAATTTAAGAAAGAAAACTGAGTGGGGAACGTGATGTGGTGCTTGGAGCTTTGGGTGTGAATTGCAACTCTGACCTCTGTTAAGCATGTTTTGTTGGACAGCTCATATAATTATCTGCACCTTGGTTTCCTCATTGCAAAATGGGAATGTGGCTATTTTGAGGGGTTGTATGAGGTCTCAAATAGGTAAAATACATCAAACTTTTTATTAGAAAATTGGAGGTACTTAACCACATGCCAGGGCTCAATACTTGACAAATGTCTGTGGCTTCCTCTTTCCTAAAGTCCACCTCTGAGGTTGGAAAACTCCAACCTGCATCAAATTCAACCTGCCACCTATTTTTGGTTTGATTTTTTATAACTTTTTATTGTAATTTGGGGGAACATTTAAACAGAGTAAATTGGTCTTCCATTCAACAATTTATACACATTTTGTTTTGTGACTTTGATTGCAACCCCCACAATGTAATGGCACTCTTCCCACTTCCTCCCTGTGTTTCCATTACCATTAGTCCCTTCTTATCCTTTTCTGCCTCCTGAGCTTTATGCCTAGCCAAATGCCGCCCTTCTGATCTGATACGGTTGATTGTTCTAATGAGTAGTACCTCTCTGGGGTTATTGTTCATCTTATAGGCCTATCTTCTGGCTGATGTTGAGTCACAAGGGAGTTGAATTCAGTTCCAGACCTGAAGAATGTATAAAGACTACAGTCCATTGGATCACAGCCAAACTCATGTGTTTGTGCATTGTCTGTGGATGCTTTTGCACTATAATATCACAGTTGATTACTTGTGATAGAGACCTTTCAGCCAACAGAGCCTAAAATATTTACTCTCTGGCCATTAAGAAAAAGTCTGTCAAAACCTTGAGCCACCTAATGGTTTTCCCATCTCTAAAACAGTACTGTATGTAAGTTATCACAAAATGGTTAGACAGGTAAAGAGATACTGTTACAAGTTACAGATGTACATTTATGAATAAGAGCCTTCTTTATACTTCTACTGTTGAGTATGCTTTTAACTTAATCTACATATTTTTCTCTAAGTGCTTATTCGTATATGATAAGAAGTTAAAATCCCATACATTGTTCATTTCATGCATCTTGCATTAGAAGAGAATTCAGACTCCATATTCTCCAAAAGATAGTTTTAGTTTTGGCATATTGTTGTTGTTGTTTTTATGTACTATCAAGTCAGACCCGACTCATAGCTCAACATATAGTGTATGCTTGATCAAAATAAACAAGACATACAATTAAAAGTGGTATAAGTGACAGAAACATGATTCATCTCACTTAGTAGGACATCAAGCCTTGCCAGCATTTGCTCAGATTTTTTAGGGCTAAGTGGTGCAATAGTGATCCCATTTTCTTCTGGGATCCTTGTATTCTTTCTTCTTCAGGGTTTTGGATTTTTTAAAATATCTCATAGTCAACTCCAGACCACCATGTCCAAAGCAGGAAGAATGGTTGGAAGTGGGGTCAGAAGAGTGACAGCAAGAAAAGTTTCTTCTCCCTACCTCTCTCTCTCTCTCTCTCGTTGTTTGGGAGAAATTTTCTTTCCTTAGAAATTCTGCAGCTGATCTTCACTTTCCCTTTCATTGGCCAGATTGAGTCACTGCCAAGGATGCTGGGAAATGAGTGTTTCATTTGCATTTGCAGTCTCTCTACTGATAAGAAAAATGTGGTGTGTGTTTGGGAATGTTTGTAGAAGAGCAACTACCACTTACTGCCACACACAGTGACTGTGTCATAATCAAGGGAGATGGAGTCTTGGATCATGGCCCTCTGAGTCTTTGTTTTGCCTGGGTCCTTGCTATCTGCTGCTGCTGTGTTGCTTGCATAGAAAATTCTGTTGAAGGAGCATCTTCAAAAGCAACTTTCCTTCAAAAGGTCACAGTGAGGTGGATAATTCAAGTCTTTGTGGATAGTGAGCCTATGTATTGTGTCCTTGAAATAACACATTTCCTCATCAAACAAGAATCCCAAGCCAAGAATCCCCTGTAGGAGCCAGAGCCCACTCAAGCCTCAAGTCTCCTTTATCTCCAAGCCTCTATGAACAACTACAGCACAATATACATTTCCTCTCCCCTTTTAAACATTGGCTTCTCTTGAAAGTGATTCCTTTATTGTTTTGGGCAAAGGCCTGCTGTAAGATTTATAAAGCAACTATGGCTCTATGCAGGGTTCAGAGGTAGAGATTATAAATGACTATTATTTCAGAGGGGAATCATTTCATAAAACAAAACTACAAGGTCATAAGACAAGTATGTTACCATGCCAGCTTAGCCAAATTATCCCATACCACTTTTGTTCTGAGGTTGATGTAATCATTGCTATACCTTCTTCAAGATGTAGACTTGCTTGGACATACCCAAACATGCAGAGCTGAGATAAAGCAATTGTGGTGATTGTGAGATGTAGCTGCCACCTGTACAGGTTTAAAAGTGTGAGGACCCTGAAGTGATGTGAGAGAAAGTAACCATTTTGTAATAGGGAAAAAACAAACAACCTCAATTACATGGTGATATCCATCCACTCTTTTTCTAGTCTTCCAAGCCATCTGTTTTTCCCTGCATTACATCCACAGGGTATATAATATATTTTATGCCCCTGCTTTTTGCATTCAACATATGAACCAATGCATCTCCATGGTGTATAATAAGAAGAGTTTGAATTAAACCACTATTGAGGTCATTTAGTTTTACAAACAGTGTGCTGCTAATTCCCAGATCTCTTTCTATTTGGAATCCAGGTCATTGATTTGGGACAGCTTGAGAAGAGGGTCATTGTGCACAAGAGCATACAATGTCTCCATTTGGTCAATTGAGGCTTCCACTATTTTGAGACAATGTCTTGAAAAATAACCGTGTGAAATTATACAATTAGCATTTTTTTTGTGTTTTTTATCTTCAAATATCTGTTAATTATAAATAATTAATATTTAGTAAGTTTTTGATAAAGTGATGCCAGCAGAATATATAGACACAAGATGTTCTTTTGCAACCCCAAGTTGGACAAGAAGCATGTAGGAGATAATTTATCAATAGACATTGTGCAGGAAAAAATACTGTTTGGGAGCCAATTAAGAAAGACAACAATTCTGAGCCACACCCCACTGGTAATTAAATTTATATAAATAATGGAGAGCCTTGACCCATGGTCAAAAGAAACTGCTTTTGCCTGACAATTCCAGGTTTCTATTTTCTGGGGCAGCAGCCTCATTACAGAACTGCTGAAGGAAACACGTGATCTTTGTCTGTGTCACCATCAAATCATCTGAGCCACAATCAGTTCAAAACAATCTCTGAAAGTCATCTTTGAAAAAGACTGTGTACCATTGACTAAGAATTTGCCTTATTCAGGGCTATGTACTCAATCTGCATTACCACTGTTCCTTAAACAATAGTCTTATTGGTGTGAAATAAAATTATAAGTTTTGCTTTATGTAAACAGAATTTTCTTGCCCATGACACTAAAGGTTATCTTATTAAATGTTAGAAACCTATCTGCTGTATAATCATAGATATATAATTTTTAAAGCTTATAGTTATTCCTTGTACTGTAATTAATCTTTAAAAGCAACTTGTTTTGTTTCACATAAGACCATTTAGGTGAACAGAATCACTGAAACACTTGAAACTTATTCTTTCAGAAAATAATAGATTAATGAACATGTTCGAAGACTCCAGAGATCTTGTAATCATGGCTCACAGCTCGTATAATTGTCTTAGCAAGATTTCTATTTTTCTATTCTTTATAATGTGTGAGCTCAGAACGTTTTCTTTTAAAAATTATGTATTCTGACATAATAGTCAACAAATTGAAAACATTTGTTCAAATGACTAATGAAATTATACGTAAGTATACTGAAAATTTTAATCATTTGGAGCACTGATTTACTTAGTGATGTGCTGCCCAATTGTAAAGTTGTCTATTAAAACTGCAGAGTAATCTGTTAATGGTGTTTGGGGTTGTCTATTTTGACAATGAATAAAACCAAACTCACTGCTGTCAAGTCAGCCCGACCCATAGTGACCCCTCCTTGGTTTCCTAGGCAGTATCTCTAAGGAAGTAGATTGCCCAATCTTCCTTCTGAGGAGTGACTAGTGGGTTTGAACCACCAGGCTTCTGGTTAGCAGTCAAATGCCTTAGGCACTACACCATCGAGGGTCAGAAATGAAGTAACTTACCACTTGGAGGTAATTCAGCTCAGATTTTACCTTCTTCCTATTACTTCCAAACCCCACATTCACTCCTTAGTATGTAAATGGGTCAAGAACACAGTAGCATAGTAATGTCTTCTAAGGCATCGTATTTTTTTTCTTAATAAACAACAATGTGTTTGGTAATAATGAGGAATTACTCTTTGCCTAATAAGTTAACTTATGAGGAATATAGACTACCTCCATCTTATCTTTCATCCTGCTCTTTAGATATTGCTATAAAATGGGGAAGCATGGAAAGAGTGTTTCATGGATTGAATTGTGTCCCCAAAAAATGTGTCAATAGGGCTAGGCCATGGTGCTCAGTGGTTTTGCAGTTATATAATGATGTAATTTGGCAGTTTGTAATGATGTAATCATTCCCCATGACATGATCTGATGTGGTCAATCAATCACTTGTTAAGAGACTAATGTGGGATGTAACACCCTGAATCAGGTCACAGCTCTGATCCTATGTAAGGGGAGTTTCCCTAGGATGTGCCCTGCATCCCCTTTTATTTAATAAGAAATAAAACTAGAGAGTAGGGACCTGAATACCATCAAGAAAGTAGAATAAGGGACAGAGCATTTTCACTGGACCAAGGTCTGTGTGCTGTGAAACTCCTAGACCCAGGTGAATATTGATGCCAAGACATATAGAGATCTCCAAAGAATGCCTGGTCCACAGACGTTTAAAGGAAACAAAGACCTTTCCCCAAGGCCAATAGAGAAAGCCTCCTCCTAGAGCTGGCACTGTGAATTTGGACTTCTAGCCTCTTAAACTATGAGAGAATAAATTTCTGTTTGTTAAAGCCATCCACTTTTGGTTTTGTTATAGCATCACTAGATAACTAAGACACACATTTCAGTGTGCTTTCTGACTATGATAGTTAGCACTTACAAATGGGTTTACTCATTAACTCATCTCCAATAGAAATTGAGCATCTACTCCATGTCTAGCATTATCTTTATGAGATTTTAGGTTAATGCCTCCGTAGCTTGCTCTTTGCTGCACTTATTGAGGGCATGTATTTAGCTACCTGCTGCGGAAGAATACACTTCCACAAAACATGGTGGTGAAAACAATGACACCATGCATTTTCTTCACAAACTTGCAGTTTGCACAGGTAAAGTGGGTCACTGTGAGACTAGGAGATAGAACCACTTGACAGCTTGATCATACACAGCTTGGGCTGAAGCTGGAACTGGAGCACCTAAACATGACTTCCTCACTTCATAGTGGTTGGTCCACAAGCAAATATCCTAAATTTCCAGCCAGAAGCTGTGATATCTTTTATGACTGTACCTTGGATATGTGTAGCACCATGTCCCCATAGTCACACTCACCTTGATAAAGGGAGCAGTGTCAGGCCAAGCTATAAGAAGGGCAGGGGATGTGGTAGATATTGGTGCAGTCATCTTTGGAAAACACTGTCTTCCCAGGAGCTGACTCCAGAGGAAGGCCTGGCCATTAGTGGTGAGTTCAGCCCTTAACTCTACCCCAGATGGTATCAGTAGATGCCAAGCCTCTCTCCACTTAGCCTTTGGACAAAATATTTCATTTATTATTAAGGCAAATTAATGGTTACTTTTGATTCTTGATTCAGCTAACCAAGAGAGAGAGACAATAGTGTTGTCATGAAGTCTGGAAACAGAGAGAAAATTATTTATCTTGTACTATCATGATGGTCCAGTCCCTGGAGAAGGATATCATGCTTGGTCAGTGAAAAAAGAAAGACTCTTAATGAGATGGATTGACACAGAGACTGCAACAATGTGCTCAAATATAGCAACAATTGAGAGGATGATGCAGGACTGGGCAGTGTTTCATTAAGTTGTACACAGGAGTGCTATGAGTTGGCATCAATTTGATGGCCCTAACCACACAACAATATGTTTCTTGTCATTACGTGCCGTCGAGTTGGACCCAACTCATAGCGACCCCTCCTTGGGTTTCCAAGGCAGTATCGCTATGGAAGTAGATTGCCCAGTCTTCCCTCTGAGGAGTGGCTGGTGGGTTTGAACCACCAGCCTTCTGGTTAGCAGTCAAATGCCTTAGGCACTATGGTACCAGAGCTCCCAACCACAGTTGTAGTCAAATGCAATGTTGTAGTCACATGCAATTCCCCATTTGGTAATCATCCTGGATTATTCTCATTATTGTTGTTAGTTCCTATTGAGTCAGACCCTGACTCATGGCAACCCTATGCACAATGGAATAAAACACTGCCCCATCCTGCACTATTTTCACAATGGATTGTATAAAGGACCACGGTGATCCAAAATGTTTTCATGGGCTGATTTTTGGAAGTAGTTCACCAAACCTTTCTTTCTAGTCAATCTTAGTCTGGAAACTCCACTGAAACCTATTCAACACTATAGCAACATGCAAAGCTCCGCTGACAGACAGGTGGTGTCTATGCATGAGGTGAGTTGGTGGGGACTCAAACCCCAGTCTCCTGCATAGAAGGTGAGAACTCTACCACTGAACCTTCACTGCCCCCATCACTCTCATGAAATAAATAAATAAATAAATAAATACTACCATCAAGTTCATTCCTACTCATAGCAACCTCCATTGGGTTTCCAAGGCTGTAAATCTTTATGGAAGTAGATTGTCTCATCTTCCTCCCATGTTGCAGCTGGTGGGTTTGTACCACAAACCCTCTGGTTAGCAGCCAAATGTCTTACCCACTATGCCAGCAGCATTCCTTATTCTCATAGGAACCTTAAACAGTGTTCCTGTTTTTTTAGATGAAGAAAGTGACACAAGGAAAAATTAGTTAATGGCCAAGGTTATGCCAAGAGCAACAAGGTTCAACTCAAATCTTTTGGTCACTAAACTCATGGTCTTTTCAATGAATCATGCTAAAGAACAGAAAGTAAAACACAGGGGGAGGAAAAAAAAAAAAACAATGTTTCCACCTATTAGAAAAGACTTCCTTGCTGCAATCTGGGTAGTTGAAGAATTGTTTAAACCTGTCTTCCAGCCGCATACCTCTTTAGCAAGGGGCTCAGCAAAAGTTTCAGTTTCACTTATGCTGTGGGAGATCCCCAGAGATTTGCTGTTTCAAGAGAAATAATGAACTTTGAAACTTAGATATGGTCTCTGGAATCATACTTTAGTAGACCTACTAAAGGAAGACCATTAAACACTCAAAAAGAAGAATCACTATTCCATGTACCTTTTTCCTGCTAAGAATGAAAAGTGGAGGCAATATATTGCCCTTAAATTTCCCAGGTGCTAATAATTGGTGGTTCCAGCCCATTCATTTACTCCACAGGAGAAAGACTTGGTGATCTGCTCCCATAAAGATCACAGCCTAGAGAACACTATTGGGTAGTTTTACTCTGTCACATGTGTTGGGTTGTTGTGAGTTTAAATTAACTCAATAGCTCCTAACAACAACAATACTTTGAAATGATTAAAAGATATTTTCTATGAAAGTGTGGAGATATATTAAAGAGCTTTCATTGTGAAGGCAAGGAATAAATTTCCATCAGGGAAATACCCTGTTTTCAGACACCTAATCATGAGTATTGCAAAAGCTTATTCCCATCCATGAAGTGAGTCTCCACAGAAAATAGTTACATTCTATAAAGACCTGTTTTTCTGTTTTTTCTTTTTGCCTCACAAACCCTTCTCATTGGTCTCTTTCCTCTGTCACTCAGGAAATCTGTTCCAGGTGGGAAGTAGGGCATCTGGTGTCTAATAGGCTCTTTGATGATTTTGAGGCACAGACCTCACACGCATCTAGGAGTATTTTCCCTTCTAGGCCTCCATCTGGAAATAGCTAGATTCAGCCCATACACACAGAAAATTTGCTGGGTGGGCAATAAAAGGCAGTTCTCACCAAGGAAGTGAATGAACGACATCCCATAAGAAACAGAGCCCATAGTTTACCATGAATTAAAGGTGTCAAGCAAGGAAACTTGAGAAATGTCCTGGTGTCCAGGAAGAGAAACAAAGAAATGAGTATCTGTTATGCCTTGAATTGTGTGCCCTAAAAATATGTCAACTTGTCTACTCTACGATTCTCAATATTGTGTAATTATCTCCCTTTTTTTTTTCTCAAATAAGGAAGACTGGGCAATCTCCTTCCATAGAGATACCACCTCAGAAACCCAAGGAAGGGTCTCTATGAGTAAGAAATTACTCAACAGCAGTTCATCATCATCATCATCATAAATATCTCATGTGTTTTGAAACCTAATTTCTATGGTATTGATTTGGCAGGATTAGTGGTATTTATGTTAATAATGCAGGAAACAATCTACAGGATTACTTTGTATCTTGAATCAATCTCTTTTGAGATATGAAAGAGACTGTACAATCAAGCAGGGATCAGAGGGACCTCCTACCACCAAGAAAGAAGAACCAGGAGTGGAGTACATCCTTTGGACCCAGGGTTCCTGAACAGGGAAAATGCTAGACCTGGGAGCAAGATTGATGATGAAGACATTCCTCCAGGGTCAACAGACAGAAAAGTTTCCCCTAGAGCTGGCACCCTGAATTAAGACTTCTACCCATATTAAAACAAGTCCACAAGAGCCAACATGTGACCTTGAGTATATCCCACTTGAATTTAAAGACCCTCTGAAGAACATATTTGACAAATTGAACACAAATTACTCAAGACCAGATGAGCTGTGGAATGACATGCAGGACATCATTCATGAAGAAAGTAAAAAGTCATTTAAAAGAAAGGAAAGAAAAAAAAATGGATGTCAGAGAGACTCTAAAACTTGTTCTTCAATGGAGAGTAACTAAAGTAAATAGAAGAAATGATAAAGTAGAAGAGCTGAACAGATTTCAAAGAGCAGCTCAAGAAGACTATGTAAAGTATGATAATGAAATGTGCAAAGACCTGGAATTAAAAAATCAAAAGAAAAGAATACACTCAGCCTTCCTCAAGCTGAAAGAACTAAAGAAAAAAAATTCAAGCCTCAAGTTGCAATATTGAAGGATCTATGGGCAAAATATTGAACTATACAGGAAGCATCAAAAGAACATTGAGGGAATAAAGAGTCACCGTACCAAAAAGAATTGGATGACTTTAAACTGACTTGGCCATGAGAGAGATCTGGGTTGACAGATGCTTTAGAATAACAGTGAAAGATTTGAGAAATTACCCCTTTTTGAGTAGGTTAATAATTATTTTTAGTTTAGTTCTAGCACCTGCTTGGCACCTTCCCCACGTTAGTGCAAGAAGGCAGACCTGACCAGGACTGGACAGATCTAGCCAGACAAAGATGTACCTGCACAAAGAAAATAATTTTACACTCTTGCTGACCCCAGAACATTAAAACTCATGTCAAGGAACTAAAAATTACCAGAACTATGTCATCTGTGCTACACAGACCCAGTATAGAAGCAAGGAGCCCATCAGCCACTTCTCTGTCAAGCTATGATCCTGTCCTCTAAACCATAATCATGACCCCTCCCCAGAAATATTATGAATAATAATAACTATCCCATTTACTGTACACTTAAAAATGAAAGCACTCTGAAGCCCTGTTGAACTCCCTTGGCAACAGAGTCCTGGTTATTCCTTCATATTGGCCTTCCAAATATAGATTCTTTCCTTGCCTCAACCTGAATCTATGATGCTGTGAGCACCATAGAACAGAACCTGAGCCCAGATTCATGGTTTCAAAACCATTTCCAAGAAAAACAAAACCAAATTCACTGCTGTCAAGTCAGTCCCAACTCATAGCGACCCCTCCTTCAGTTTCCAAGGCAGTATCTCTATGAAAGTAGATTGCCCAGTCTTCCGTGTAGAAGCACATTTTGAAGAAGCAATGGTATTGAGGGAAGAAGTCCAAGCTATACTGAAAGAATTAGTGAAGAACAAGCCTTCAGGAATTGAGAATACTTACTGAAATGTATCAGCAAATGGAGGCAGTGCTGGAGGGGCTCAGTAGTTTATGTCAAGAAATTTGGAAGGCAGCTACCCAGCCAATTGGCTGAAAAAGAGCCATATTTGTGCCCATTTCAAAGAAAAGCGATAAAACAGAATGTGAAAAGTATCTAAAAATATCATTAATATCATATGCAAGTAAAATTTTGCTGAAGATAATTCTTAAACCATTGCAGAATTATATTAGCAGGAAACTCAGAGAAATGCAAGCTGGATTCAGTAGAGGACATTGAATGAGGGATATAATTGCTAATATAGGATGGATTTTGAGTGAAAGCAAAGAATACCAGAAAGATATTTATCTGTGTTTTATTGACTATGCAAAAGCACTCAACTATGTAGATCATAACAAATTACAGGTACCATTGCAAAGAATGGGAATTCCAGAACACTTAATTGTGCTCATGAGGAATCTATACGTAGACCAAGAAGCAGTAGCTCAAACAGAACAAGATAAACTGCATGGTTTAAAATCAGGAAAGATGTGCATAGGGGTATATCCTTCAACCATACTCATTCCATTTGTATGCTTGTCAAATAATCCAAGAAGCAAGTTATTAAAAAAAAAAAAAAAAAGCATCAGGTTTTGAGGTTGCTAATTAACAACCTGTAAGATGTAGTAGATACAACCTTGCTTGCTGAAAATGAAGAAGACTTGACGTATATATTGATAAAGAACAGAGACTACAGCCTTCAATATGGAATACATTTCATATTGATTAAAGTTGTCAAGGATTTAATTTTGCTTGGATTCACAACCAATACCTATAGAAGCAGCACTCAAGAAATCAAAGGAATTACTGCATTAGGCAAATCTTTGGCAAATGACCTCTTTAAATAGTTAAAGAGCAAAATGTTAGTTTGAAGACTAGGGTGTGCCTGACCCAAGTTGTGGTATTTACAATTGCTTTATATACCTGTCAGAGCTGGACAATAAATATGAAAGGTTGTAGACCTGAAGCATTTCAATTGTGGTGTTGGCTAAGAATATTGAGTATATCACGGACTGCCAAAGGAACAAACATATCTGTCTTGTAAGTACAGCCAGAAAATTCTTTAGAAGCAAGGATGGACAGACTTTGTCTCTCATACTTTGGTTATGTTATCAGGCAGGACCAGTTCCTGGAGAAGGATATGATGCTTGGTAAAGTAGAGGGTCAGAAAAAAAAGGAGGAGAATACCCTCAAGGTTGATACACTGGCTGCAACAATGGACTCAAGCATAGCAATGATTGTGAGGATGGCAAAGGACCAGGCAGTGTTTCACTCTATTATGCATAGGGTGGTTATGACTTGAAAATGTCTCAACAGCACCAGGCAAGAATATAGATACACAATGCTGCTATTTCTGAAAATAACATCCTGTGTTTATTAACAAGGTATGAGAATCAGCCATTGGTCCTTCCTTTTGTGGTAAGACATTGTCTTAGTCATCTAGTGTTACTTTAAGAAAAATACCATGGGGAATACTGGCAAGATAGTGGACTAGGCAGAAGGACTGCACAGATGCTCTTCAACAAAGAAAAGGGAAACCAATTCACACGCACAGAGAAGATAATCTTGGACCCTTGATCCTTGAAGGGAAGGATACAAAAGTGGGCTAAACCCCAACTAGCAGAAGAATTTGCATGAAAATTCCAAAAAAGGAGACACATGGAGCTGCAGTCTGGCAGCGGCTTGAG
>NW_006922280.1:810812-811462 GCF_000298275.1 Orycteropus afer afer | reverse complement strand
ATAATGTACTCTGTCTTCTTGAGCTCTTCTTTGAAATCTTCTGTTCAGTTCTTTTATCTTGTCATTTTTTCCATTTGCTTTAGCTACCCTCTGGTAGCATAGTGCCTAAGGCACTTGACTACTAACCAGAAGGCTGGTGGTTCAAACCCACCAGCCACTCCTCAGAAGGGAGGTTGGGCAATCTATTTCCGTAGTGATACTGCTTTGGCAATCCAAGGAGGGGTTGCTATGAGTCAGGGCCCACTTGACCGCACATAACAACAACAACAACCCTCCATTCAAGGGCAAGTTTCAGAGTCTCTTCTGACATTCATTTTGGTGTTTTCTTCCCATTCTGTCTTTTAATGACCCTTTGTTTCTTTCTATATGATGTTATTGATTTCATCCCACAATTTATCTGGTTTTTGGTAATTGGAGTTCAATGTGTGAAATCTATTCTCGATGGTCTCTAAATTCTGATGGGATATAGTCAAGTTCATATTTTGGCTCCCATGGATCTGTTTTAACTGTTTTCAGCTTCAACTTGAGTTTGCATGCTGAGCGATTGATCTTTTCCACAGTCAGTTCCTCTCCTTGTTTTGGCTGAAGATACTGAGCTTCTCCATCACCCCTTTCCACAGATGAAGTCAATTTGATTCCCGCATTTCATC
>NW_006922280.1:808072-809619 GCF_000298275.1 Orycteropus afer afer | reverse complement strand
GAGGAGTGTCTGGTAGGTTTGAACTGCCAGCCTTCTGGTTAGCAGTCAAGTGCTTTAGCCACTATGCTACCAGAGCTCATATGCCCAATGAAATACATCCTTTGATTTCTTCACTGCTGCTTCGAAGGGCAGTTGTTGTGGACCCCAGAGAAATGAAATCCTTGACAACTTCAATCATTTCTCCATTTATTATGATGTCATTTTTGGTCCAGTTGAGACAATATGTTAATGTGTAATCCATAATGAAGGTCATAGTGTTGATCTTCATCAGTAAGTGGTTCAAATCTTTCTTGTTAAAAGTAGCAAGAAAAGTTGTATCATCTGCATTTCACTGGTTGTTAACGACACTTCCTCCTATCCTAATTCCACATCGTACTTCATACAGTCCAGTTTCTCAGATTATTTGCTCACTTGAATAAAATGAATAAATGTGATGAAAGGATACAACCTTGTCACACACCATCCCTGAGTTTAAAACCATGCAATATGACCTTGTCCTGTTTGAATGACTGCCTCTTGATCTATATACAATTTCCTCATAAGCATAATTAAGTATTCTGGAATTCCCAATTTTTGGAATGTTACCCATAATTTGTTATGATGCACAGTCTAACGACTTTGCGTAGTCAATAAAAGACAGGGAAATACTCTGGTATTCTTTGTTGTCACCCAATGTTCACATGACATCAGCAATGATATTCCTTGTTCTGTATCTTCTTTTGAATCTGGCTTGAATTTCTGGCAGTTCCTTATCAATGTACTACTGCAACTGTTTTTTAATTATCTTCAGGAATATCTTACTTGCTGGTATTATTAATGATATTGTTTGATAAATTCCACATTCTGTTGTAACACTTTTCTTTGGAATGTGTACAAATATGGATCTCTTCCAGTTGGTTGGCCAGGTAGCTCTCTTCCAAATTTCTTAGCATAAATGGGTGAGGGCTTCCAGTATGGCATTGTTTGTTAAAACATCTCAATGGGTATTCATCAGTTCCTCCAATGTTGTTTTTGACAGTTCCTTCATTGCAGCTTGGACTTCTTCCTTTAATACCATTGGTTCGTGATCATACACTACCTCCTGAAACAATTTAATGTCAAATAATTCTTTTTGGTACAGTGTCACGGTATATTCCTTCCATCTTCTTCTGATGCTTCCTGAAGCATTCAATATTTTGCCTGTAGAATCCTTCAGTATTGTGACTTGAGGTTTGAATTTTTAATTTAGTTCTTTTGGCTGGAAAAATGCCAAACATCTTCTCTTTCAGTTTTCTAACTCCAAGTCTTTGCACATTTCATTGTAGAATTTTACTTTGTCTTCTTGATGTATCATTTGAAATTTTCTGTTCAACTCCTGTACTTACCATTTCTAACTTTTGCTTTAGCCACTCTCCATTCAAAAGCAAGTTTATTAGCTTCTTCTGACATACATTTTGTTTTTTTCTTTCTTTTCTGTCTTTTTAATGCATCTATATTAAAGCATCCATATTGTGTATCTAAATTACATACACAAGTACCTGTATACACACACACACACACATTATAAA
>NW_006922280.1:806325-807427 GCF_000298275.1 Orycteropus afer afer | reverse complement strand
TCCCAAAATGATTTTGAGTTTTGTTCCACATTGTTCTCCCTCTCTATCCAGGATCTCCTACATAGATCTCCCTCCTAGTGGTTGACAGTGGTAGCTGGGCCCCATCTACTTCTTCTGGTATCATAGTTGTATAGGCTGAGGAGCACATGGTGTGCTAGTCACTAAGATTAATTGTTCCCATGAATCTTTGATTTTCTTCATTCTTCTTTGCTCTGGATGAGGAGAGACCCATCGTTGCAACAAGATGGCTGCCTGCAAGCTTTTAAGATCCCAGTTGCTACTCACCAAAGCAGGAGGCAGAACAATGTTTTGTGTAGTATGTTATGCCAATTGAGCTTGATGTCCCCTGTGACTATGGTCCTGAGCCCACAAGTTCAACTACTTAGTCCCTCTAGGTAGCTGGCTGTGACCAAGAAATGACTACAACTTTGTCCCTTGTCAGCTCTACTATACACCTGGGAATTCAGATCATACAAATACACCTCTAGGACCATTGTCTGCCAACTCTGTACATGCCCTTGGGTACACTCCCCGCTTCACAGACATACCTAATAATTCAGCCTGTCCACACATCTATCCCACCATATACTCATGGTTGTCTTCATTGACAGCACAGTACTGTATGTGAAAAAGGGTTCAACTTTGTTGTTTCTACCTCCCATGTACCTCTTTATGTTTTCCTCTTCCTCAAAACCACCATGTTGATAACTCACATTTGATACATTGCCCTTCTCTTCACCCAAATTCATACTTATCTCTTCCTATCTAACAGTTTTCCCTACTCTACCCTCCCACCCCTGATAACCAACAAAGAAAATTTCCTTCCATAGATAAAACTTTCCTTAACTTTTACAATAATGGATTAATACCATATTTGTCCTTCTGTGATTGACATATTTAACTCAGCATAATGTCCTCTAAGTTCATCCACATTATGCAGTGTTTTGCAGATTCTAGGTTATTCTTTAGGGTTGCATAGTATTCCACTCTGTGTATGTACCAGAGTATGTTTATCCATTCCTCAGTTGATGGACACCTAGGTTGTTTCCATCTTTTGGCTATTGTAAATAGTGCTGCGATGAACATGGGTGTGCATATGTCC
>NW_006922280.1:802001-803056 GCF_000298275.1 Orycteropus afer afer | reverse complement strand
GTTGTGATGTCACCCATTTCATTTCTTATTCAAGTTATTTGTATTCTCTCTCTCCTTTCCTTTGTTAAATTTGCCAGTGGGTTGTCAATTTTATTGATATTTTCCAAACACCAAATTATGTATAGTCTTGTTGATTTTTTCTATTAACCTTCTATTTTCTGTTTCATTGATTTCTGCTCTAATCTTTATTATTAAAAAGATTTGATGCATTGAACACCAATGACCAAAAACCAGAACAATTGTGGGAGGATATCAAGAACATTATCCATGAAGATCCATGAAGAAAGCAAGAGATCACTAAAAAGACGAGAAAAGAAGAGAAGACCAAAATGGGTGACAGAAGAGACTCTAAAACTTGCCCTTGAGTGGAGAGTAGCTAAAGCCAATGGAAAAAATGACAACATAAAAGAGCTGAACAGAAAATTTCAAAGAGCAGCTCCAGCAGACAAAACCAATTACTATAATGAAATGTGCAATGACCTGGAGTTTGAAAAACAAAAGGGAAGAACATGCTCGGCATTTCTCAAGCTGAAAGAATTGAAGAAAAAATTTAAGCCTCAAATTGCAGTATTGAGAGATTCTGTGGGCAAAATATTGAATGATGCAGGAAACATAGAGAGAAGATGGCAGGAATACACAGAATCACTGTACCAAAAAGAACTGGTCAATCCTCATCCATTTCAGGAAGTGGCATATGATCTAGAACCAATGGTACAGAAGGAAGAAGTCAAAGCTGCAATGAATGAATTTGTGAAGAACAAGTCTCCAGGAATTGAGGAACACCCATTGAGATATTGCAACAAACAGATACCCCATTGGAGGCTCTCACTCGGTTATGCCAAGAGATTTGGAAGACAGCTACCTGGCTGACTGGAAGAGATCCATATTTGTACCCATTCCAAAGAAAGGTGATCCCACAGAATGCACGCAAGTAAGATCTTACTGAAGACAATTCAAAAACATTTGTAGCAATATATTGACAGAGAAATTCCAGAGGTGCAAGCTGGAGTCAGAAGAGGACGTGGAACAAGGGATATCATAGCTGTTGTCAGATG
>NW_006922280.1:799829-801098 GCF_000298275.1 Orycteropus afer afer | reverse complement strand
CCAGATTTCATCTCACCTATTTTGGTCATGTTGTCAGAAGGGACCATTCCCTGGAGAAGGATGTCATGCTTGGTAGGGTGGAGGATCGATGAAAGAGGGGGAGGCCTTCAACAAGATGGATTGACATGATGGCTGTGATGATGGTCTCAAGTATAGCAGGGATCATGGAGCTGGTGCGGGATAGGGCAGTGTTTCGTTCTGCTGTGCATGGGGTTGCTAAGAGTCAGAAATGACTCAACGGCACCTAACAACAACAACTATGACTGTGGAGTCATCTATGTGGCTTCTCAACTCTTTTAAAGTCTGATTTATGTATTTTGGGGCTTTCATTGGGTCCATTGATATTTATTATGGTTATATCTTCATGTTCAATTCATATTTTAATCACTATATTATGTCCTTCCTTGTCTCGTGTGGTGGTTTATGTCTTAAAGTCAATTTGATCAGAAATTAAGTTTGCCACTCCTGCTCTTTTATGGTTGCCATTTTCTTGGTAGATCTTTTTCCAAACTTTGATTTTTAGTCTATTTTTGTCTTTGTCACTAAGGTGTGTCTTTTGTAGACAGCATATTGATGGGTTTTGTTTTTCTCTAATCTGTAACTTTCTATCTCTTGTGTGGTGCATTTAATCTATTAACATTCAGTGTAATTATTGACAAGTATGAATTGGTTGCTGTCATTTTGTTATGTGTTTTTCATGGTGTTCCTCGTTTCTTTGTTCCATATAATTTTCTGTGCTGAGCTTATGTTTTTGAATTATGTTATCATTTCCTTTGTTGCTGTTATTTTAGTATTTGCTGAATATTTGTGCTTCTCCTCTTTTTTATTGTGATATGAATGTTTGTCATTTTTCTTTGAGGTTACCCTATGATCTATAATTTTTCCCCAAGATTAGAACAGTTCATTCTATCTTGAAGCTAGCTCTCTTAACTTCCTCACCATTTAGAAGTTATGTAACTACACAGTATTTCCCCTCCTTTTGGTTTGTAGTTGTCCTAATTTTCCGATTTTGTCTCTGGTTCCCTGTTTACAATCCTGTAAGCTTATTTTACTTTGGATATGTCCAGAGCTGCAGTTTCTGGGTTATGTCATCTTGTGTATTAATGATTGGTTGTTGTTTGCTATTTTTGGTTCTTTGGTCAAAGGACTCCCTTTAGTATCTCTTATAAGGTTGGTCTAGTTTCAACAAATTCCCTTAGTTTCCGCTTATCTGGAAATCTCTGAATTTCACCATCATATTTGAGGGACAATTTTGCCAGGTATATAATT
>NW_006922280.1:792781-796509 GCF_000298275.1 Orycteropus afer afer | reverse complement strand
TTTTTCCCATAAAGTGTATGTGAATTTAGCAAGAAAGTCTAACTCTGGAGAATAACATACCTTCTTTTGGGTCTACACTACTTTCTTCAGTGTCTACAAGAAAACTTAATTCTGTTTTTCACCCCATCACTTATCAAAAGATATGGTTTCATATCTTTGGTTCATGTGGGGAATCAAAGACAAGAGTTGCATTTTCTTTCCCATGTATTAGCATGTGGACCAATGTCCACAGAATCCGCAGCATGGGAACACATGTTGATAGAACACTGTCTTGCAGTCCTAGTACATTTCAAACAATGCTATACTGCCTAATGTCCTCCATGAAGATTGTTTACCTCTATCTGAATTTGTCACCTTTACCTTAATTAAAGTCAGTTTCTTATTCTCTTAGCAAATATAGATAAGACTATCCTATTGTTACTTTTCCTAATAATTTGTTTTTATTTCAGTCTTCAATTTCCTGACCATGTTTGTTCAGTCCAGAGAATTTGTATACAATTAGTCTTCCATATCCACAGGTTCCACATCTGTGGATTCAATCAACCACAGATCTAAAATATTCAGGGGATGGAGGAGCAATTAAGTGATCAAAGTAATCCCTCAAAGGCTAAGAGGTAGCCTAAAGTGCTGTTTACTTAACATTTATAATGTATTAGGTATTATAAGTAACTTAGAGATTATTTAAAGTACACAGGAGATAGATGGATAATTAAGAGACAGGTTTGATATGGGTGACAGGAAAAGCAATATAACAAAAGCTTGAGACTAGCACAACATTACTGTTGCCGCTGTTAGGTACTTTTGAGTTGATTATGATTTACAGCGACCCTATGTACAATGGAATGAAACACTGCCCTGTCCTATGCCATCCCCACAACACTTACTATGTTTGCACCCATCGTGGCAGTCACTGTGTCAATCCATCTCATTGAGGGGCTTCCCCTTTTTTTCTGACCCTCTACTTTACCAAGCATAATATTCTTCTCCAGGGATTGGTCCCTTCTGACCATATGACCAAAGTAGGCAAGACAAATCAGGCCATTCTTATTTCTAAGGAGCATTCCGGCTGCATTTCTCCCAGGACAGAGTCATTCATTCTTCTGGCAGTCCATGGTATTTTCAATACTCTTCACCAACACCACAACTCTTTGATTTTCCTTATTTGTCATCCAGCTTTTACATGCACACAAGGCAATTGAAAATACCATGGCTTGGGTTAGGTGCACCTAGTCTTCAAAGTGACATCTTTGCTCTTCAACACTTGGAATAAGTCTTTTGCAACAGATTTGCCTACTGTAATATGACATCTGATTTCCTGGCTGCTATTCCCTGATTATTGATTGTGGATCCAACTAAAATGAAATTTTTGACAAGTTAAATCCTTTAACATTTTATTTTGATGTTGCTTATTGATTCCATTGTGAGGGTTTTTGTTTTCTTTATGTTGAGGTGTTAATCCATACTGTAATCAAATACTGCAGTCTTTGATCTTCATTAATAATTGCTTTAAGTCATCTTCACTTTCAGCAAGCAAGGTTGTGTCGTCCACATATATCAGGTTTTTAATGAGTATTCGTGCAATCTTGATACTGCATTCCTCTTCATATAGTCCAGCTTCTTGGATTATTTTCTCAGCATACAGACTGAGTAAGTATGGTGAAAGGATACAACCCTGATACACACCCTTCCTGATTTTAAACCATGCAGTATCCTCTTGTTCTATTCAAACAATAATAGCCTCTTGGTCTATGTACAGGTTCCTCATGAACATGATGAAGTATTCTGGAATTCCAAATTGTTTGGGTTACTTCAAAAACAGAAATTACCACAAGTGGGTGACTTTAACAAATAAGAGTTTATTCTCTTACAGTTTTGGAGGCTAGAAGTCTGAGTTCAAAGTGCCAGCTCTAGGAGCTGACCTCTTGACCTTGAGCTTCACCTCTGCCTCTTGCTCCCAGCCCACTGGAGCTAGAGGTGTCTCTTCACTCAGGCAGCTGCTGGCTGCTGAGGCTATCAAGCCCAAGGTCAACAAATAAAATGGCACAGTACTGATATTACCAAACAACACAGCAGGCCACTAGTTCAAGTCCAGATACAATTCCAAGATGGGCAGGAAACATGGCAGGCTGCTAAATAAGGACTTGGGTATGTGCAGGGTCCAAGCATGCCAAAAAGCTGCTGAGACCCTACTAAAAACTTATGTACTGGAAGCAGACCACATCCTAAGGCAGCTACTCAGCTGCTCCAATAGATTTCACCATGGAGCTGTTTACTAATTTCACCAGGGGTAATAACTACACCCAGCTGCCCAGCCATTCAAACCCAGGCCAGCCAGACTGACACATAACATAAACTACAACACCATTCTTCCCAATGGTATCCATAATTTATTACAATCCACAAAATCAAATGCTTTTGCATAGTCTTCAAATTATAGGTAAACATCTTTCTGGTATTCTTCACATTCACCTAAGATCAATCTGACATCAGCAATGATAGCCCTCATTCCATATCCTCTTCTGAATCCAGTTTGTATTTCTGACAGTTCCCTGTCAAAACCATTTTTGAATTATCTTCAGAAAAATTTTACTTAAGTGTGATATTAATGATGTTGTTTGATAATTTCCACATTCTTTTGGATCATCTTTTTTTAGATGAGCACAAATATAGATATACTCAAGTTGGTTGGCCAGGTAGCTGTCTTCCAAATTTCCTGGCATAGATGAGTAAGTGCCTCCAGAGCTGCATCCATTTGTTGAAATATTTAAATGGGTATTCTCTCAATAGCTTTTCACCAATTCCTTCAGTGTAGCTTGGACTTCTCCCTTCAGTACCATTGGTTCTTGATCATATACTACCTCCTGAAATGATTGAATGTTGATCAATTCTCTTTGGTACAGTATCTGGGTATTCCTTCCATCTTCTTTTGATGCTTCCTGCATTGTTCAATATTTTACCCATAGAATTATTTAATATTGCAACTTGGGGCTTGAATTTCTTCTTCAGTTCTTTTAACTTGAGAAATGCTGAGTAACTAGCATGCTATCTCTAAGGAAAATGAAGGCATGGAGAGGTACACAAGAGATAGAGACAATAAAGGCAAACACTATTGCAGATACAAAACTGCATTATCAGAAACAGCAAACACTAATCTACAGACGGACACATAGGTAGACAGGTATAGATAGGCAAATGGGAATGTTCACAACCATACATAAGTTTGGCAGATGATTTTCCTACATATGTAGTTATATGTGCTATAAAAATGTCCATATGCTATTTAAACATAACAGGAGGCAAAGTTAAGCCACAAATAAGCACCTGGAGGGAGTAGGTCACTGGGCCTGCTGGCTGGGGACCATGGTCACTGGGGACATCAAACTCAATTTGCACAGCATTGTATACAGAAATACTGTTCTACATGTTATTTTGGTGAATAGCAACTGGGGTCTTAAAAGCTTGTAAGAAGCCATGTAAGTTGCAACTATAGGTCTCTCCTTGTCTGGAGCAAAGAACAGTGATGAAAATCAAAGATGCATGGATCAGTTAGTCCAAAGGACTAATGGACCATGAGAATCTCAACCTATATGACCCAGAGACCAACAGAACTAGATGGTGACTGGCTACCAAGGCCAATGTTCTATATCTTACTCTGGTGAGTAGTGACTGGGGTCTTAAGAGCTTGTGAGTGGCCATCTAAGATGCAACTATAGGTCTCTCCTTGTCTG
>NW_006922280.1:789071-791441 GCF_000298275.1 Orycteropus afer afer | reverse complement strand
GTGGTATAAGAAAAGCAGAAAGACCACAGAGGAAACCTCCCTCTAAAATGGGAAACTGCCTAGTCTCAGTTCACAGCTTCTGTTCACTCACTGCTGTGCCAGCAAGGAGCATAGGTCATCTCACCATGTTTCTTGGTTTGAGCAGTCACTGAAATTCTCCTTCTTTCCTTCACCAAGTTTCCCCTGCCCTTCTCCTGTCCCTATCATAGCTCCCCTTCATGTTAAGAATCTTTACTACAATGTTCAGATGAAAGAAATTAAATGACTGACCCCAGGTCACACAATCCAGGTTTAGTTGGATCTTTCATGCTTCCAGTGCAAGGATGTTGTCACATCCCTCTTTACTGATTCTGCCTTCCTTACTGTATCTGGTTGTTGTTGTTATTTTTTGGTGCCATCAAGTCATCTCCAACTCATAGAGATCCTATGTACAACAGAACAAAACACTGCCTGGTCCTGTGCGAGCCTCAAGATGCCTGCTATACCTGAGCCCATTATTGCAGCCACTGTGTCAATCCATCTTGTTCAGGGATTTCACCTTTTTCATTGACCCTCTACTTTACCAAACATGGTATCCTTTTTCAGGGAATGATTCCTTCTTACAACATGACGAAAGGAGATGAGACAATGTTTGGCCATTCTTGTTTCCAAGGAGCATTCTGCCTGCACTATTTCCAGGACAGATTTGTTAGCGCTTTTAGCAGTCCGTGATACTCTCAGTATATTCACCAACACAACAACTCAGAAACATGAACTCTTCCTAGGTCTTCCTAATTAATTGTACAGTTGTCATATGCATAGAGGTGATTGAAAATACCATGGCTTAGGTTATACGCACCTTAGTCCTCAAGAGACATCTTTTCTCTTCACCACTTGAAAGAGGTCTTTTGCAGATTTCCTCAATGCAATGTTGTTATTGTTGTTATTATGTGCCATCGAGTCGGACCTGATTCACAGTGATCCCTCCTTGGGTTTCCGAGGCAGTATCACTATGGAAGTAGATTGCCCTATCTTCGTCATCTGATGTCTGGACTGCAGCTTCCATTGGTGTTGACTGTTGTTAGGTACCATCGAGTCGTCTCCAACTCATAGCAACCCTATGCGCAGCAGAACGAAACACCACCCAGTTCAGCACCAGCGCCACTATCCCTGCTATACCTGAGCCCATCATTGCAGCCACTGTGTCAGTCCATCTTGTTTAGGGCCTTCGTCTTTTTCATTGACCCTCCACTTTACCAAGCATGACATCCTTCTCCGGGGAATAGTCCCTTCTGACAACATAAACAAAGTAGGTGAGAGGAAGTCTGGCCATTCTTGTTTCCAAGGAGCATTCTGGCTCCAGGATAGATTTGTTGGTTCTTTCAGCAGTCCATGGTACTTTCAGCATTCTTCACCAGCACCACAACTCAAAAAGCATCAATTCTTCTTCAGTTTTCCTTATTAGTTGTCTAGCTCTCACATGCATATGATGTGAATGAAAATATCATGGCTTGTGTTACACACAGTTTAGTCTTCAAGGAGACATCTTTGAAAGAGGTCCTTTGCAGCTGACTTATCATACGACGTTTGATGTCCTGACTGCTGCTTCCATTGGTGTCGATTGTAGAACCAAGCAATGTGAAGTCTTCGACAACTACAACTTCAATCTTTTCTCCATTTATTGGTCCAGATGTGAGGATTTTTTATTTCTTTATATTGAGGGGTAATCCATACTTCAGACTACAGTCTTCGGTCTTCATCTGTAAGTTCTTCAAGTCATCCTCACTTTCAGCAAGCAAAGTTGTGTCCTCTATGTATCACAGGTTGGTAATGAGTTTTCCTCCAATCCTGATGCTAGGTTCTTCTTCATAAAATCCAGCTTCTCCGATTATTTGCTCAGCATACAAATTGAGTAAGTATGGTGAAAGGATACAATCTTGATGTACTCCCTTCCTGATTTTAAACCATGCACTATCCCCTTGTCCTGTTTGAATGACAGCCTCTTTATCTATGTACAGGTTCCTCATGAGTACACTTAAGTGGTCTGGAATTCCCATTCTTCTCAGTGTTACCCATAATTTGTTATGATCCACACATATATATGTTTTGCATAGTCAACAAAACATAAGTAAATATCTTTCTAATATTCTTTGCTTTCAGCCAAGATCCATTGGACATCAGCTATGATATCCCTCATTCCATGTCCTCTTCTGAATCCAGCTTGCATTTCTGGAAGTCCTTTGTCAACATGCTGCTGCAACCGTTTTTGAATTATCTTCAGTAAGATTTTACTTGTATGCGATATCAATGATATTGTTCAATAATTTCCACATTCTGTGGGATCACTTTTCTTTGGAATGGGTACAAATATGGATCTCTTCCAGTCAGTTG
>NW_006922280.1:776884-782061 GCF_000298275.1 Orycteropus afer afer | reverse complement strand
AATGCATAACCCACTTCCAAAAGGCAGACCCAGGAGGAAGAAACTGCTTGTATGTAGGCCACTGCTCTGGCTGTGCCCAGGAGATGCCCTAATTTCTGATAGAGGTCATGCATGCTTCATTCCCTTTTCACTTGTTCTCTGGCCCCACCTGCACTGAACCTGTCCATGTCTTGGTGACATGGCACCTCTGTGAAGAGCACACAATACACTCTGGTCACCTGGATGGTGACTATCACCAGTCATATGGACTGAAGAGAGACAGTGCAGCAAGGAGTTAGAAAGGCAGGAAATTTCTCCACTTTGCTTAATCTAATGATCTGCTTTCTTCATTATGCTAGACAAAACCAGTAACCTTTCCCCAAAGAAACGTCTGTCCTTAGTTGTTACAATAGCACATCCCCTTCCCTAAAAGTCATAGTCTTCCTCCCCTAAAAGCCACCCTTCTTCCACCTCCTTCATTCCACTCTTCCCCATAACCCTTCCAGTTACATGTTTGTATGTCCTAGAACTTGATCTCAAGTTCTTCTTTTCTCTTGCATTCAGAATCTTGGTGGTTTCATCTAGCTATGGTTGTATATAGAACCTAAATGCTGATGATTCCCATCACTCCCATAATTGAATCTCCAGGTTTGAAGCCTGAGTGGCATATGTGAACCAGCCTCCCTCATACCACCACCTGGATATGTGACCACCATCCAGTCTTCCCTACACCTCCACATGGATGTATAAATATCTCAGACTCATTGTCACCTCCATTTGGATGCTGATTGCCATCCCACACTCCCTGACACTTACACCTCGATGTATGATTATCATCCTAGACACCCTTACCCTTCCACCTAGATATTGACCATCATCTTGACTCCCTGACACCTCCACCTGAATGCATCACTGTCATTTCAACTCCTAGACACCTTCTCCTGAATGAATGATCATCATCTCAACTCCCTTACACCTACTGGATGTTGACCATCATTCCTGGCTCCCTGGTACCTCCTCACTTGTATGGTAGCCATCATCTAGACTTCTGACACCTCTACTGAATGGTGACCATTATTCCAGACTCCCCAACACCTCTGCCTGCATACATGACCATCCTTTCTACTCCTTGACACCTCCACCTGGATATGTGATCATCATCTAGACTCCCCAATACCTCCCCTGGATATTGACCATAATCTTAGTTATCTGACACCTCCTCCTGGATGCATAACCATCATCTAGACTCCTAAAACCTCCACCTAGATATATGACCATGATCCCAGACTACCTGAAACTTCTACCTGAATGCATGTCCATTATCCCAGACTTTTCAACAAAATCACCTGGATGCCTGACCTTCACCACAGACTCCCTGAGACCTCCATCTGTAAGGTGACCACTATTGTGGACTCCCTGACACTTCCACCTGAATGACGATCATAGTTTAGACTCCCTGATATCTCCACCTGGATGGAAACTGTCATCCCAGACTCTACAACAACACCACTTGGATATATGACAATCATCTTGATTTGGCAACACATCTACCTGGAAAAACAAATTGTATAAGACTCCTTGACACCTCAACTTGGATCTGGGACCATCATTCTAGACTCCATAACACATCCAGTTGGATATGTGACCATCATCTTAACTCCTTAACACCTCCACTTGGATGAGTATCATTGCAGGTCCTGGACATATTGGCTTGGATGCATTACCATTATCCTATACTCCCTGACACCTTGACCTGGATGGTAACCATCATCTAAGCTCCATGACAATTCCGTCTGGATAGTAATCATTCTCTAGATTCCCCAACACCTTCACCTGGATGCATGGCCATCATCTAGACTTTCTTACTCTTCTACCTGGATGTATGATAATTATCTCAGACTCTTCAACACTTCCATATGGATGAATGAGCATTATCTTTACTTCCTGAAACCTTAGCCTGGATGATGTCTGTCTTCTTAGACTCTCTGACACTTCCTCCTGTTTGTATTACCATCTTCTAGATTCCCTGACACCTATACCTTGATGTATGACAGTCATCTCAGACTTCTTTAGACTTCTGTTTGAATGGTATCATCTCAGACACTCTGACACTAGCTGCATGATGACCATCATCTTAGACTCCCCAACATCTGCACTCGATGAGGAACATCACCTCAACTCTCTAATACCTCCACCTGGATGGTGACCATCATCTCAAATGCTCGATCACAGCTTTTGATCTTGCACTCACTTGCTCCACCCCCTCATGTCTGTCTTTGGTGCTGTCATCATGATGATTAGTTGCACCTAGTTGCTGGACCCAAAAATCAAGTACATCCTTTATTGCTGCCTTTCTCTCATGACCTTCTTTTACCCATTAGAAAGTTTTCTTGCTTCTGCCTCCAAAATATATTTCAAACATACCCAATTCTTCCCACTTTTCCACTACCCCCACCTAAGTCAGTCACCATCACCTCACTCTTGGACTTTGTAAGAACCTCATAACTGTTTTCCCAGCTTGTTTGTCTGTTTCCTACAACCCATTATCCAAGAAGAAGCCTGAATGATCTGTTAACTGATGAGTTATATCAGGTGACTACCCTACTTAGAGACCCTCCCCACTGTCATCAAGGCTTTCTATCATGCTTAGAGTAATATCCAAACCCACTACCTTACCCCAATGTTCTGCATGAGCTGCCAGCTGGAATCCAGCCTCCTCCTAAGGCAAGTGCTGTCAACTGCCCTGACCTGATTTCTATTCTTTAGATAACCAAGATCACTCACACCTGTTAAGGTCTTAGTGGGTCACTCTCTTTGGTCTTAATAACTGCTCTCCCCTAAACCTAACATATTCTCCTCCAGGCACTCACTTGGCTGCTGCTATGCCCTTGCTCAGGTCTCAGCTCTCAGGTCACCTCATCACAGAAAGTTCCTCTCCCACTCACACAGTCCTGTCTTTATTTTCTTGGTAGCACTTATCTTAATCAGATACTATTTTCTTTTTCTTCTTCCAGTGCAGTATAAGCTCCTTGAGCACAGGGACCAAGCCAGTCCTATTTATGCTTCATCTCCAATGCTCGGAGAAAGTCCTGGCATGGAGAAAACAGTCAACTGCTATTTGCTAAGTGAATGATTAAATAATGAGTGAGGCTCGCTAATCTGTGTCAGAGGTTCTCATCTCTGGAGGCATATAAGATCTGTAATGGGAGGGGAGAGTTTAAAAATGCTGATTCGAAATTTCTATAGCCAGAACTTCTGATTGAACACCTCTAGTGGTGGGCCCAGGCATCAGTTTCTATTAAATTACTCACTTGAATCAGATGTGCACCCAGGACTGAGCCTTTTCTGGAATGCTGAAGTCAGCCCTGGGAAATGTTGTAGGGGTCTGAGTATTGTCAGCTCTCAGCTCCAAAAAATTCACTGACACAAGACCGTTGCAGTAAGGAAGAAGACAGCTTGGACAGTATCAGTAGTGCTCAGGACATAGAGTCAGGGTATTAACAGGGCTTTAGTGCTTGAGCTCAGCAATTTTTCAGGAAAGTCTTGTAGAGTGAGGAACTGGTTGGAATTGGGCAATGCAGCTTTGGATGAGCAGGAACAGTCTGGGATGATCTGGAAGCTGTCTTGATGAGTAGAGTCTTTAGTTGGGGCTTATCTTCCAGGAGCAGCAATTTCTTGGTGCATAAAGCCAAGTCTTTTTTGTTGTTGTATTTACTTGTTTGTTTGGTTGTTTTTTTGCTCTATCCCAACACAGGGGCAGG
This sequence comes from Orycteropus afer afer, assembly GCF_000298275.1. NCBI lineage: Eukaryota > Metazoa > Chordata > Mammalia > Tubulidentata > Orycteropodidae > Orycteropus > Orycteropus afer. Next base: position 778,321 of record NW_006922280.1, on the reverse strand, counting down.
AAATCATATTGATTTCAGTTCTCAGTATTAATCAGAAAGAAGGCTCATGAGAAAAATTGCATCTATGCACAAGGAAGTATATTATATTCATAAAGAGGTAAATAAAATTAATATAGTGTTGAGGAAAGGAATAGACCAGGAAGAAGTGTGTGCAGAGGCTTCAGCTGGCAGCTGGGGCAGACAGGGTCCGAAAGTTTTCTTGCCCATCTGAGTCACCTACCAATTTTATTTTGATATTAAACCATTGTATATTTAGTAATATAACTCAATCTATTAAGCACATTTTAATGAATCAACCTAATATTTTGCAATGAGTGACATATTTCAAATACAAATGTAGTAATCAAATGATTTACTCTAAATAACACAATATTATGGTGCTGCATCCAATTAGAAATTAGAATCAGGAAGCTGATTTGAAACAATCACAAAACTATATTGATTTTTTTAAGCATGTAGAAGGGAGTAGGACTAGGAGAGTATGCAGTAACTTGATCGGAATAGTCTTCACCAAGGGAATACATGACAGAAGTCGAACTTGGGGAAGTGGCACTTCCAGCCACCTGTGCTATGTCCAGAATGATTAGCTCTCGAGGTTGTAGCTCAAAGCCTGCCTGGAAAAAAAAAAATGGCAAATGCTCTTCCCAATGGAGCTTCAATGACAACCTCACAAAGTTCAACTAACAATCTCACAGAGTCTGGTCCCCAGGTCCAGTAATATTGACTCAGTCCTTATTTTGTATAGTCACAATGTAATAAAATAGAATTTTCTTTCTGTAGAGAAGTTTTATATCCTGAAAATATCTAAATTTCTTATTTAAATGGATCACAAAAGTGATCACAGAAGTAAATGAAAATATAGTACAATAGACTGGGAAGATGGAATCTTTCCTGCATCACACACATTAGTTCCCTCTAGCATCTTAGTGCCTGAAAAACTAGGTGCAGCAGTTTGAAGTGGTGATTCTGGCACTGTAAGCAGCTCATTAATTCAGAGTACACCAAACTCAGGGGAATAGGATTAGAAAGGAGAAACGGGCAGTGTAATAACCATGGGGGCGGGGGGACAGGTGAGCCTGCTCAGAGGAGTGTCCACTGGCCAGTGAGACAGGGTATCAGAAGAGTCCCTGGAGCAGCAGAGAGAACTCACTAGAGGACCTGTGGCCACTCCACAGTTTACTTCAGGACCTGCTTTTAAACTTGGGACTGCTAGGAGGGAGCAGAAATTCCTCTGGCTCTGGGTGAATTGGGAGCAGAGAAGAGAATCACACCACAATAGGTGGACCCTGGGATGAACTCACCTTGCAGATAGGGCACTTATCCTAGGTCAGCTTTCTAGCACAGAGAGGCCTGGGGAGCAGGGTGTTTGCAGCTGTCTGAACCTGACAGAAAGTGGCAGCCCCCTAACAATTGGAGTCTTTGCTGAGTTTGAGCTGC
>NW_006922280.1:772953-776784 GCF_000298275.1 Orycteropus afer afer | reverse complement strand
CTGCCCTATTGACTTTCCAACTCCAGGTCTTTTCACATTTCATTATAATAATTGTCTTCTCGAGCTGCTCTATGAAATTGTCTGCTCAGCTCTTTTATTTTGTCATTTCTTCCATTTATTTTAGCTACTCTCAGTTCAAGGGCAAGTTTCAGAGTCTCTTCTGACAACCATTTTTTTTTTCTTCCTTTTCTGTCTTTTTAATGACCTCTTGCTTTCTTCATGGATGATGTTCTTGATGTCATCCCACAATTCTGCTTTGCAATCATTGGTGTTCAGCATATCAAATCTGTTCTTTAAATGGTCTCTAAATTCAGAAAAGATATTACCAAGGTCATATTTTGGCTCTCGTGGACTTTTTAAATTGTCTTCAACTTCAAATTGAACTTGCATATGAGCAGTTGATAGTCTGTTCCACAATCAGCTCCTGGCCTTGTTTTGGCTGAAGATATTGAGTTTCTCCATCACCTCCTGCCACAGATGTAGTCAATCTGATTCCTGTGTACTCTGTCTGGTGAAATCCACGTGTATAGCCAACACTTGTGTTGTTGAAAAAAGGTATTTGCAATGAATAAGTCATTGGTCTTGCAAAATTCTATCATGCATTTTCCAGCATTATTTCTATCACCAAGACCATATATCCCAACTACCACTGATTCTTCATTTCCAACATTTGCATTCCAATTACCAGTGATAACACCTTTTGACTGCATGTCCAGTCCATTTCAGACTGCAGAATTTGATAAAAATCTTCAGTTTCCTCATCTTCGGCTTTGGTGTTCAGTGCATAAATTTGAATAATAGTAGTATTAACTGGTCTTCCATGTAGGCATATGGATATTATCCTATCACTGACAGCATTGTACTTCAAGACAGATCTTGAAATATTCTTTCTGATGATGAAGGCCACACCATTCCTCTTCAATTTTTCATTCCCGGCATAGTAGATTGTATGATTGTCTTATTCAAAATGGCCAAAACCAGTTCATTTCAGCTCACTATTGATCTTTATACACTGCATTTCATTTTTGATGACTTCCAATTTTCCTAGAATCATACTTCATATACACTATGTTCTGATTATAAGTGGATGTTTGCAGCTGTTTCTTCTCATTTTAAGTTATGCCACAGCAGCAATTGGAGGTCTTAAATGCTCTACTTTATCCATATCATTAAGGTCGGCTGTGCCTAAGGCACTTGAGTGCTAACCAGAAGGCTGGCAGTTCAAACCAACCAGACACTCCTCGGAAGGAAGATGGGGCAATCTACTTCCGTAGTGATACTGTCTCAGAAACTCAAGGAGGGGTCGCTATGGGTCGGGTCCAACTCAGCGGCACATAATAACAACAATTCAGAGGAGGCAACTCTTCCCCAGTTGTATTTTGAGTGCCTTCTGACCTGAGGGGCTCATCTTCTGGCACTGTATTGGACAACGTTTCAGGGCTATTCACAAAACCTTCTAGTAATATGTCAGACAGTCTTTCACTGCTATTCATAACCAGCTTTAAGGGAGGCCAGGAAGTGATGAGAGAGTTTTGGAATTGCTAAGGGAGATGAACTTGTCTGTTAGTTTGTTGTCCTGAGGTGGCTTGCATGTCCCTATGAGGCTGGAGCCTATGCCACTGGTGTTGCAAATGCCAGCAGGATTACCGATGGTGGACAAGTTTCAGTGGAACTTCCAGACAAAGGCAGATTTGGAAGAAGAAAGAAGCCATCCACTTCTCAAAGAATTGGCCAATGAAAACCTTATGAATAGCAGTGAAAATGTATCTGGACAAGAGATAAAACCTGAGCTGAAAAGGCTCAAGTACACTCAGCCAGCCCTCAGCACAGGAACAGCCAGCCCTAACTTGTTCAGAACTTTCATTCAGGGCCTGATTTGCAGAACAGCCCTCTCCTGAGTCTGGCTTTGTCTGCAGTTTCTTCCGTACATATCACCTATAGCTCTAATGCTGCCAGAAGCCCAAGGAACACAGTCTCAAGCCATGTATAATGGACTGTTGCTTTGCTGTCTTTGTTGGCACTTTTAGGGCTGACCACGCCACTCAGGTTCCTATCCCCACACTGCCCATTCCTGCATTCTTCCCACTTGGGCCTCCCTCTTCTGCCAAGTGGGAGCTGGTGGCAGGCCAGAACATCTAGGGGAGGCCAGGAAAAGATGCAAGAGCCAGCGGCAGGTTGGAACAGCTAGGGAGTCCAGGAAATAAGCAGAGCAGTTGGGAACAACTAAGGGAAACAAACTTGTCTGTCAGTTTGTCTTGCTGTTGTGGCTTGCATGTTGTTGTGAGGCTGGAGACCATGCCACCAGTGTTCCAAATGCCAACAGGGTTACCCATAGTGGACAGATTTCAGCGGAGCTTCCAGACTAAGACAGATTTGAAAGAAGGAAGAAGGCATCCACTTCTCAAAGAATAGGCCAGTGAAAAGTTTATGGATAGCAGTGAAACACTGTCTGATATATTACTAAAAAACTTTACAAATAGCCCTGAAACACTGTCTGATATAGTGCCAGGAGATGAGCTCCTCATGTTGGAAGGCACTCAAAATACAACTCTGAAAGAGCTGCATCCTCAGAGTAGAGCCAACCTTAATGATGTGGATAGTCAGCAGGATGGATTGACACAGTACCTGCAATGGGGGGGTCAGGTATAGCAAGCATCATAGGGCTGGCATAGGATCAGGGAGTGTTTTATTTTGTTGTACATAGTGTCGCTATGAGTCAGAAAAGAATCGTGGTACCTAATGACAACAACAACTTCTGCAAGGCCTCTAATTTAGCAGTATCCCTTTCAAATGGGGCAGCCAAACTTATTCTAGTAAATGTGTTCTTCCCATTTTATGTCAAATTTCTGGATTTTTCAGGTCATTTTGAATCTTTCAAGTTTGTAGAGAGAATCAGCAGTGTATTCTTGATCTCCATTACACCAAATCTATATTTATTTCTATATATTATAAGTATGCTTTCATGCCAGTTGTTGATAAAAACAATAAGCTGAGTGGGCCAGGAACCAAGCCTTGTGACATAATGCCAAAGTCTTCCTTTCTAGCACCTTGGTCTTTAACCAATCCCCCCTACAATTCACTCAGTCATGTTCTACACTGCATTCATCTGTGTTGCCATTAATTCCCTTACTCAGTGATTTCTACTTTGTGTGCTCAGCCAAGTCATATGCCAAGCCTCTTTCCTGAGTTTTTTTTTTTTTTTTTTCTTTTAAGAGTCCAAAGTAGAGATCCAGCAAGATGGCGGACTACGCAGAAAGATAGCACAGACCCTCTTCAACAAAGAAAAGGGAAACCAATTAACACAGACACAGAAAATAATCCTGGACTCCTGAGCCTTGAAGGGGGGGATATACAAGTGGACTAAACCCCAACTAGCAGAAGAATTTACATGAAAATACCAAAAAAGGAGGCAGACGGAGCTGTGGTCTGGCAGCGATCCTGATGGCACAGACAGCTTGGAGATTCTCGAGTGGTGGTGGGACCTAAGAATTAAACTGAAAATCACCCTGCTAGCACAGAGGACTGTGCACGGTGGCCGGGGGACAAACAGAGAATGTGAAGAGAAAGGTGGGCTGAGCTGTGGACTTCTGCCGGTCCGTAGGACACTGCCTTTTGGAAGGTTTATAAAGCAGCTTGACTATTTGGGATATTTAAAGAGACAGCACTCTTGCAGATTCCTGGGGCTTAAGAACACGTTCTGCTTTCCAGCAACCCCAAGGACACTCGGGACCTGCGAGACTGACAAAGCCAATGATAAAAAACCACCAACAAGAGCCTGAATCACCCTTGGCTGCTCTTCACAAACAGTTAACAGAGATCTAAAGACAACAA
>NW_006922280.1:758549-759083 GCF_000298275.1 Orycteropus afer afer | reverse complement strand
GCCTTTACCCTAGACCTGGAGTCCCTGGGTGGTATAAATTTAATATATTATTCAGCTAACTCTGATAGCATAGAGGCTAAGGCACTTGACTGCTAACCATGCTGGTGGTTCAAACTCACCAGCCACTCCTCGGAAGAAAGATTGGGCAATCTACTTCCATAGTGATACCACCTTGGAAACCCAAGGAGGGGTCGCTATGAGTTGGGTCCTACTCAAAGGCACACAACAACAACAACAACCAAAAGTTTAGAGTTCCCATTCAGAGCACCTTGGAAGAAAGGCCTAGCAAACTATTTCCAAAAAATTAGCCATTACCCTATGGAGCATATGAATACTTCATGGATTTCACAACATGGATGAACCTTGAAAACATTATGCTGAAATCCCATTACTAAGTACATATCCTAAACAAGTGAGAACCAGGACAAGAACAGATATATGCACACCCATGTTCATTGCGCCATTGTTTACATTAGCAAAGAGATGGAAACAACCTAAGTGCCCATCAACTGAGGAATGGATAATGAAACTGTG
>NW_006922280.1:756919-758089 GCF_000298275.1 Orycteropus afer afer | reverse complement strand
GATACATCATACCAAAACCTATGGGACACAGCAAAAGCAGTACTCAGAGAACAATTTATAGCAATAAATGCATACATCAAAAAAGAGGAAGGAAACAAAATCAACAACTTCAACAACTAGAAAAAGAACAACAAAAGAATCCTACGGTATCCAGAAGTAAGGAAATAAAGATCAGAGCAGAATCAATGAAACAGAAAAAAAAAAATAATAATAATAGAGAAAATCAACAAAACAAAAAGCTGGTTCTTCAAAAGGATTAACAAAAGCAACAAACCATTGGCAAATCTAACAAAAGAAAAGAGAGAAGATGTGAATCACAGGAATACTAAACAAAAAGGGTAACATCACAACAGCACCAACTGAAATTAAAAAGATAGTGACAGAAGATTATGAAAAGCTGTACTCCAACAGATTTGAGAACCTAGAAGAGATGGACAAGTTTCTGGAAAAAAAAGACCTACTTAAACTATCCCACTCAGAGATAGAATACTTTAACAGACCAAAAGAAGAAATTGAACAGGTCATAAAAAAAAAACTCCCCAAAAGGAAAAGTCCTGGCCCTGATAGCTTCATGGGAGAATTTTACCAAATATTCAGGGATGGGTTGACACCTATACTTCTCAAACTATTCCAGAACATAGAAAAAGATGAAATACTCCCAAATTCATTTTATGAAGCAAGCATAACACTAATACCAAAACCAGGGAAAGACACCACCACTAAAAAGGAAAACTAAAGCCCAATATCCCTCATGCACATAGATGCAACCATCTTCAACAAAAGCATAGCCAACAGAATCCAACAATAAATCATAAACATAATACATCCTGACCAAGTGGGATTCATACCTGATATGCAAGGATAGTTCAACATCAGAAAAACAATCACTGTAATCCACCACATAAACAAAACAAAAGAACCATATGATCTTATCAATAGATGCAGAAAAGGCATTTGATAAAATACAACACCCATTCTTGTTCAGGACTCTTAGCAAAATAGGGATAGAAGGGTAATTCCTCAACATAATAAAGGGCATATGTGCAAAGCCAATGGCCAATGTCGTTATTAATAAAGACTCAAAGCATTCCCCTTAAGAACAGGAACCAGAGAAGGATGCCCTCTATCACCACTGCTATTTAACATTTTATTGGCCTGGCCAGGGCAATA
>NW_006922280.1:754069-755749 GCF_000298275.1 Orycteropus afer afer | reverse complement strand
TGGCAAGGGTGCAGAGAGGTTGGAACTCTTGTGCACTGCTAGTGGGATTGTAAAATGGTACAACCATTGTGGCAAATGGTATGGCATTTCTGTTAAAAAACTGAAAATAGAAATACCATCTGACCCAGCCCTTCCATTACTAGGAATATATCCTAAAGAGGTGAGAGGCAGGACACCAAAAGACATGGACACCTATGTTCATCGTAGCACAATTCACTATAGCAAAGAGATGGAAACAACCTAAATGCTCATTAACAGATGAATGGATACAATGGAACAGTATGCTACATTAAAGAACAATGAAGGATACGCAAATCCTCTCACAATGTGGATGAGCCTGGAGGACATTATGCTTAATGAAATAAGTCAGCTGCAGAAGGACAAATGTTGTATGAGCCCATTACTATAAAAAGACAAAGGTTTGCTTAAGGAAGGGAACTTATTTTGTAGGTTACCAGGGTGGGGAGGGAAGGGGAGGGATTAATTTGGGGCTAGTTGGGGAACACATGCTGAGGTAGGCAAGGGGAAGGATGGTATGGAGAGAGTCTGTGACCACCATGATAACATTAGAAAAAGGGAGGACACTGATCTGTGCACATAAGATATAGATGACAGAGGCTAATATCAGTATATCCACGATACTGCATTACCATTAACACCAAACACCAGGCTACAGATGAACACATACACATCTGAGAAGATCAGATATGGGTCAGTGAACAGGATTATATTCTAGACTAAGGATAAATTCAGCTGAGGCTACTCTTGCACAGATACCAGTGATACAAAGGATGCAAAATCCTTAGAGAAACAACAGAAGGCAGACATAGAGCAATCCCTCACAGACAGCCAGACATTGGGAGAGAGACCCAATGGATCTATCAAGTAAGTACCATAGTACTGGGGGACACCAGACTAAATTGGCACAGTAAAATACATAAAAATCTTGTTTCACAACCTACATTGGTGAGTAGTGAGTGGGGTCTTAAAAGCTTTCGAGCAGCCATCTAAGATGTAGTTAATGGCCTCCTATCTTCGGAAGCGAAGAAGAGTGGGGGGAAAAAAAAAAACAAAAAAACCCAAGAACATTTGAACGCAATCAGCCCTAGGACATGATGGACGTTGAGACCAGAAGAACTAGATGGTACCTGGCTCCAATGTCAACCACTCGGGAAAGGATCAAAACTGGAGATCCTTGATAGAGTAGAAGGAAAATTGTGGAACAAAATCCAAAAATACAATAATGACCAGAATTACTGGTTGGATGGACTCTGTGGGACCCCCAATACTATTGCCCTGGGGTACACTTTGGGCCTGGAATAAAACTCACTCTTAGGGGCTGACTCTTAGCCCAATAGTAAATAAGATGTACACGCACACCATTCAACCCAGGGTGATGCACCCTCATACTTTATGGAGATGCATCACTTGGAGCAATTGACCACAGGGCACCAGAGGGGCAACATGCAGGACACACAGGAAAGCATAACTATGAGGGGCACAAGGTGGGGGTTACTGGTAAGGGAAGGGAGGAGAGTGAGTTAGCGTTGGGGATGGTAATTGGGTAATGAAACCAAATGTACACAAAATGTTGAATGTAAAACAAACTCTGCTCTGTAAACTTGCACCTAAAACACAATAAAATAACAAAATAATTAATCAAAAAAATATATATATAAT
>NW_006922280.1:750133-753792 GCF_000298275.1 Orycteropus afer afer | reverse complement strand
CATATAGAGGTTGAGTTTTAATGAACTTTACATTTTCTGTAGCATGTAAGAAGACATCTTACACTTGCTAAATGCATGATGAATTATCTGAACCTCTTCCCTACCTCCTGATCTGAAGACACAATGTTTTCTGTGGACACAAAAGTCTACACATGCTGTGACTGCTGGTAAGTAGCCAAGAGCTCAGCTACACCTTGGAAAGTATGGCCCGACTGGGGCTAAGAAAGCAGATAGAAAAAGACAGTAGAAAAACAGCAGCTGTCCTCTGATGATTGGAATTAAACAGATTGCCTGAGGATTAATTTTCTAATTGGCTCCTAATTTCTGTGCTTCTTTTTCCCCTTGTGTGTGGCCTTCCAATAAGCAGGCCTAGGTGCTGTACATTTCCAACATCCCTCCCTAGCAAAGTCTTCCATTTGGAAAGCATTTCTTACTGGTGAGCCAAAGCGAAAAGAAAATTATCTTTTTGTTTTCACTATTGACTGCAGAAGTGAATGTCTCTCATCCCCAGTGGACCTGTCACAGACAGGGCCTCCCACATTCTTTCTACCTCTCTGCCAGGTATGTGCTCAACCCTGTGGTCATCAGCTCTGTATCCCCACATCATGTGCATTGGGTCTGTCTCCCCCATACCTCAGGAATGGCTATGCATCTCCAGCTTCAGGGATCACCTTCCAGAATATCAAGGATAGCGTCCCGTGGTTAGGGGAGCCATCACACCTGCCCCAAGCCCAGTCAACAGGAACACATTCTCCTATATTCCTGACTAGGTAGAAAAGTTTGCTTAAGGAAGGGAACTCAATTTGTAGGTTACCAGGGTGGGGAGGGATGGAGAGGGATTAATTTCAGGCTAGTTGAGGAACACATGCTGAGGTGAGCAAGAGGAAGGATGGTATGGAGAGAGTCTGTGACCATCATGATAACATTAGAAAAAGGGAGGACACTGAATTGTGCACATAAGATATAGATGACAGAGGACTGCTAACCAGAAGGCTGGAGGTTCAAACCCACTGGCCACTCCTCATAAGGAAGATAGGGCAATCTACTTCCATAGTGATATTGCCTCAGGAACTCAAGGAGGGGTCTCTATGAGTCAGGTCCAACTCAACAGCACATAACAACAACAATATCAGTATATCCACGATACTGCATTACCATTAACACCAAACACTAGGCTACAGATGAACCCATACACATCTGAGAAGATCAGATGTGGGTCAGTGAACAGGATTATACTCTAGACTAAGGACAGATTCAGCTGAGGCTAATCTTGCACGGATACCAGTGATACAAAGGACACAAAATCCTGAGAGAAACAACAGAAGACAGACATAGAGCAATCCCTCACAGACAGCCAGACACTGTGAGAGAGAGATCCAATGGATCTGCCAAGTAAGTACCATAGTATTGGGGGACACTAGATAAACTGGCACAATAAACATCCCGTGATACAGTAAAGACTATGGCTGTGGCAGGAAATGTATGGAAGACACAGCATATTTAATGCATAATAGCAGTTAATTCAAATTAAGTGCTGATGTCGGGCTCCATACCAAGCACACAACATCCTCCCAGCCTTTTCATGGCAAGACATCATTATTATCCCTCACTTAATAGTATAGATATGAGGTCTAGAGAGATTATATATAGTTTTCCCATGGCACAACTCTCTCTCTCTCTCTTTCTCACTCTCTCTTGTTCACATGTACACACACACACATGCATAGTTAATAAGTGGCGGAGCAGCTTTTTGAACCCACCCAATATAATTCCTGAGTATGATGTCACACTATTTTCTTAGAGCATCCATCTATTTTTGTCTCTTAGCTATAATGTCTTAGAAGGTTGGAACTGGCAGATCCTAGTTGAAGTGAAAAACCTAAGTATATGAGAGGGTAGAGAGTATGCTCAGGGTCACATTTATAAAGTTACCTAAAAAGGCTTGGGACCTTGAACAATTCACAAAACCCATGCATCTTTTGCTGGGCTCTAAGAAGCAGATCCCAGGACAAGATTCATGGGCAAGTGATTGGTCCAGGAGGAAGTCCTAGAGGCGGCCAGTGAAGGAACAGAAGAAATGAACAGGGAAAGTGAGGACACCAAGTAGGGCACAGCCAGAATAAGCCCTGACAAGGATACATCATTCTGATCACAGGAAGGAGGACTCAGGAAAGTAAGCAGAAACTCTAATTTGTCCTGCCCTGAAGCCAGAGAGCAGGACTTACATACTTGCCTGCCAGCTGTGACTCACTGACCCAGGGAGGACATACATAGCATGTCCAGCTCTCTGAGCCTGTAGGCTAAGCAGCTCCAGTAACTCTGTTGTTGTTGCTGTTATTATGTGCTGTTGAGCCAGACCTGACTCATAGAGACCCCTCCTTGGGTTTCCCAGGTGGTATCACTATGGAGGTAGATTGCCAAACCTTCCTTCCAAGGAGTGGTTAGCAGTCAAGTGCCTTAGGCACTATGCTACCAGAGCTCCTCCAGTGACCCTAGTCCTCTGAAAAATGTTTATAATGGAGGAAGTAGAAAAGCATGCAGAAAGCAAAGAGCAAGCACAGATCAGCTTAAGGGTCCAGAGGGTGCTGGAGTAACATCAATAGGATCCAGAGCACCAGGCCTCCCAGTTGTCCACACAGTGCTCCTCACTGGAATAGGAATTGTACCTTCATTAGCACAATGCTCCAACTTCATCAGAGGATTACAGGAACTGGAAGTCTGTTCAAAAATATACAATTAAATTATTAAAGAAGATTCTAAAACAGATGTTAAAAGAAAGGTTAAAAGAATTAGAATAGCTAGCATCCAAAGAAGAGAAATTGTAATCCAGTAATTATTCAAGAAGGAGCTCTGGTGGTATAGTGGTTAAGGCATTTGGCTGCTAACCAAAAAATTAGTGGTTCAAACCCAGCAGCTACTCTGTGAAAGAAACATGAGGAGTACATTTCCATAAATATTTACAGTGTTGGAAACTCGGGGTTGGGGGGTCATTATGAGTCAGGATTGACTTGATGGCAGTGAGTTTGGTTTGGTAACCATACAAGAGGAGTCCCTGGTGGCAAAAAAATTGTTAAGTGGTCAACTACTTATCACAGTTTGACAACTGAAACCTACATAGAGGTCCCTTGAAAGGCAAGCCTCATAATCTGCTTCCAAAATGTCACAGCCTTGAAAACCCTATTGGGCAGAGTTCTGGCAAAGCAATGAGGAAACAAGTGAAGCTGATACAAAAGACAATCCTGGAACCCTGAGCTTTGAAGGGAAGGATACAGAAATGAACTTAATACCAACCAATAGAAGAACTTAAATGAAGCAATGAATAAGGAGACAAACAGAGCTGTGTACTGCCAGCAGTCTTGATGGCACAGCCATTTTGAATATTTCCTGATAGCAACCTAAGAATCAGCTCTGTTCACCAAAGCTGCATGTGCAAGGACTGCATTGGTGCCTGAAAATCAGATGAGAAAACAAGGAAGAAGGAGACAGGCAGACCTGTGGGCTTCCAGTGGCTGTCTTGAAGGTACAACTACTTTTTATTTTTGAAAATTGCCAGTGCAGCCATTTTGAGTGTGTGCAGGTGCATTCTTGCTTGTATCTGGTAGTGAGCTCCACCTGGCAAGGATAGCTCAGGCAACAACATGGAGACTGATGACTGGAGA
>NW_006922280.1:743325-749833 GCF_000298275.1 Orycteropus afer afer | reverse complement strand
GCTCTTTTATTCTTGCTCTTTATTCTAATTCTACTCTCTTCCAATATTGTAGCTTTTTTTTTTCTTTCTCTCTCTCTTTTTCTCATTATTTTTCTTTTATCCTTTTTAAATATACATTGAAACTTTTTCTTCCTATTTATTGCATTTCTCTCTCTCTCTCTCTCTCTTTCTCTCTCTCCCTCTTTTCAATTGTCCCTGCTTATTCATATGGTTTGAGTTTTTGGTTCTCTTGTGTGTTTATTATTATTATTTGTCTAACTGAGTGGGAGACAGCAACTCTTCCCATACAACCCAACCATAACTGAACCTAGTACAGCCCCACTCACTCAGTGAGGGCCACCACTTGCTTTTGCACCAACTGACCAATCATAGATGGTGGCCAATACCAGCTCAACTCACCCTCAACTGCTCTTTTTGAACATCTATCAGAGATCTATACACAGGTGGTGAGTGGCTATGTGCTAACAACTAGTGAATAGAGGAGCACAGAACACTGCTCACACAGATATATCTAAACAAAATAAAGGAAAGAAGCAAAAAAAAGAAAATCCTGCACAAATCACAACAACATTTAACCACAAATTAAACATAAATAGAACAATACCACATGTCTCAGGGACAACAGACCAACACAGTTCACATAAAAAAGCAAGGTAAAGTGGTAGAAATGAGGGACCAGAGTACAAATACAGAAAACATCCCCAAGGAAGCAGCAGTATTAGAACTCCCTGATAAGGAATCCAAAAGAATTATATTTGGGTATTCAATGTATTGAGAGACAGAACAAGGAAAACACTAACAAGATCAGGGAAAACACTGAGAAAATTAAGGAAAAACTCTGGAACAATTTAAAACAATACAATACAAGAACAGATAGACAAAATCAACAAAAAATTACAAACAATACAAAAACAACCAATGAAAATCCAGAAGACTAATACTAAAATTTCAGAAATAAATAACACATTGAATGGACAAAGGTGTAGAATCATATCAATGGAAGACAGAATTAATGAGATCGAAGACAAATACATCAATACTATTTTGTTAAGGGACCAATCAGACAAAAGATCAAAATATAATGAAAATAGCCTAAGATTAATGTGGGATACCATCAAAAGGAATAAACTAAGTGTAATTCCAAAATAGGAAAAGAAGATAATATCACAGAGAAAATTGTCCAAGATTTGCTGGAAGAGAATTTCCCTAATATTATGAAAGATAAGAATATATCCATTCAAGAAACTCAGCGAACACCAAAGAAGACAGATCCAAAAAGAAAAACATCAAGACATATCATCATCAAACTCACCAAAACCAAAGACAAAGAAAGATTCCTGGAAGCAGCATGGGAAAAAAGAAAAGCTACCTACAAAGGGCAACCAATAAGACTAAGCTTGGATTTCGTGGTAGAAACCAAGCAAGAAAGAAAGTATGGGATGATATATATAAAGCACTGAAAGAAAAATATTTCCAACCAAAAATTATATACCCAGCAAAACTGTCTATCAAATATGCAGGTGAAATTAGGAAATTTCCAGATAAGCAGAATGTAAGGGAATTTGTTAAAACCAGACCAATTTTACAAAAGATGCTAAAGGGAGTCCTTCAGATAGAAAATTAACAACAACAAACAGCAACCAATGATTAACACACATGACAACACAACCCAGAAATCCACCCTGTTATATAAGTATCCAAAGTAAAATAAGTTTACAGGCCTTTAAACAAGGAACTGTTGTTGTTGTTGTTATGTGCCATCGAGTCGGCCCTGACTCATAGCGACCCCTCCTTGGGTTTCCGAGGCAGTACCACTACGGAAGTAGGATTGGCCAACCTTCCTTCCAAGGAGTGTCTGGTGGGTTTGAACCGCCAGCCTTCTGGTTAGCAGTCAAGTGCTTTAGCCACTATGCTACCAGAGCTCCTAAACAAGGAACTAGAGACATTAATTGCAAATGAGGACAATTGCAAACCAAAAAGAGGGACTAAATAGTGTAGTTGCAGAACTTCTAAATGGTGAGGAGGTCAAGAAAATTATGAAGTAGAACAGACTGTTTTAATCATGGGAAGAAAACTATAAATTACAGGATAACCTCAAAGAAAAATAATAAGCTTTCACACCAAAATAAAATAAAGTACAGGCACAAATGAGTAGTTAATATTAAAACAATAGCAATGAACAAGATGATAACATAGCTCATAAGCAAAATGAGCTCAACACAGAAAATTATGGAGCAAAGACCACAAGTAACACCACAAAAAAATCACATAAAATAATGACATCAATAATTTAATATTTGTCGATAATCACATTGAATATAAATGGATGGAATGCACCACTCAAGAGAAGGAGAGTTGCAGACTGGATAAGAAAACATAACTCATCAATATGCTATCTACAAGACACTCACCTTAGACACAAAGACAAAAATAGGCTAAAAATCAAAGGTTGGAAAAAGATTTACCATGCAAATGGCAAACAAAACTTTAATACAAAAACTACCCTGAGACACAAGGAAGGACATTATATAATGATTAAAGGATCAGTTGAACAAGAAGACATAAACGTAATAAATATCTACACACCCAATAAAAGAGCCCTGAAATACATAAAGGAAACTTTAACAGAATTGAAAAGATAAATAGATGACCTCACAGTAATAGTAGGAGAATTTTATACAGCACTTTCAATAAGCAATAGAATGACTGGAAAGAAACTCAACACAGATTCAGAAGAACCAAACAATATGATCAATCAACTTGACCTTATAGACATCAACAGAGCACTTCACCCAACAACAGCTAGATATACATTCTTTTCCAGCACATATGGAACATTCTCTAGGATAGACCACATGTTAGGCCCCAAAGCAAGCCTAAATAAAGTTTAAAATATTGAAATACTATGAAGTGTCTCTCAGATCACAATGCTATAAAATTAGAAATAAACACTAGGAAGACTGATGGAAAAAGAGCAAACACATGGAAACTGAAAAACA
The DNA here is from genome assembly GCF_000298275.1 of Orycteropus afer afer. Taxonomy (NCBI): domain Eukaryota; kingdom Metazoa; phylum Chordata; class Mammalia; order Tubulidentata; family Orycteropodidae; genus Orycteropus; species Orycteropus afer. The sequence continues at coordinate 746,834 of NW_006922280.1, read as the reverse complement.
GCCTCTTCAAAAATGACTGGGTAATAGAAGAAATAAAAAATGGAATTTAAAAATTTATTGAGTCAAATGAGAATGAAAGCACAAGATACCAAAATCTTTGGGACAAAACAAAAACAATAATCAGAGAGCAATTTATAGCAATAAATGTACACATCAAAAAAGAACAAAGAGCCATAATCAACACCTTAACCTAACATTACCAACAATTAGCAAAAGAACAGCAGCAACAACAACAAAAAAGCCTACAGCGACCAGAAGAAAAGAAATAATAAAGGTTCAAACAGAAATAAATGAAACCGAAAATAGAAAGACAATAGAAAAAAAATGAACAAAACTAGAAGTTGTTCTTTAAAAAGTTTAATAAATTGACAAACCACCAGCCAACTTAACAAAGGAAAAGAAGGAAAGATGCAAATAACATGGATTAGAAATGAAAGGTGTGACATCATAACAGAACCAACAGACATAAAAAGAAAAATATCAGAATATTATAGAGAATTGTGCTCCAACAAATTTGAAAATCTAGAAAAAATGAGCAGATAACTAGAAACACAGTACTTACCTAAGCTAACACAGATTGAAGTAGAACATTTGAACAGACCTATAACAAAAGAAGAAATTGAAGAGGTCATAAAAAAATTACCATAAAAAAAAAAGTCCTGGCCCAAGATGTTTCACTGGGGAATTTTGCCAATTATTCAGAGAAGAGATGACACTGATCCTACTCAAACTATTCCAGAATATAGAAAAGGATGGAATCCTCCCTATGAAGCAAGCATAATTCTGATACCAAAACCAGGCAAAGACACTACTACAAAGGATAACTACAGACCAACATCCCTCATGAATATGGATGCAAAAATATTCAGCAAAATCTTAGCCAACAGACTCTAACACCATATCAAAAAAATAATACATCATGACCAAGTGGGATTCATACCAGGTATGCAAGGGTGGTTCAACACTAGAAAACCAATCAGTGTGAGCCATCATCACATAAGTAAAATAAAGGAAAAGAATCACATGATCATATCAATAGATGCAGAAAAGGCATTTGATAAAATCCAACACCTGTTACTTACAAAAACTCTCAGAAAGATAGGAATAGAAGGGAAATTCCTCAAAGTAATAAAGGGCATATATGCAAAACCAACAGCCAATATTATTCTCAATGGAGAGAGACTGAAACCACTCCCTTTGCGAACAGGTACCAGACAAGCATGCCCTCTATCTCCACTTCTGTTCAATACTGTATTGGAAGGCCTAATAGCCAGGGCAATAAGGCAGGAAATCAAAGGTATCCAAATTGGTAAGGAAGAAGTAATACTATGCCTATTTGCAAATGATATGATACTATGTATAGAAAACCCAAGAGATTCAGCAAGAAAACTACTGGAAGTTATTGAAAGATTTATAATAGTGGCAGGATACAAGATGAACATACAAAAATCAGTTGGATTCCTCTACACCATCAAAGGGTTCTCTGAAAAGTAAATAAGGAAATCAATACCATTTACAATAGCTGCTAAAAAGATAAGATACTTGGGAATAAATCTTACTAAGAATACAAAATACCTATACAAAGAAAACTACAAAACACTACTTCAAGAAACTATAAGAGATCTAAATAAATGGAAGGACATGCTGGACACATGGATAAGAAGACTGAACATAGTGAAAATATCAATATTACTCAAACCAACCTATACACTCAATGCAATCCTGATCCAGATTCCATCAACATTGTTTAAAGACATGGAAAAACCAATCACTAATTTTATATGGAAAGGAAAAAGACCTCAGTAAAACACTACTGAAGAAGAGGAACAAAGTAGGAGGTCTCACACTTCCAGATCTCAAAACCATCTACACACCCACAGTTGTCAAAACAGCCTGGTATTGGTACAATGACAGACATGTAGACCTGTGGAGCAGAATTGAGAACCCAGAAATAGATCCATCACTCAGTTGACCTTTGACAAAGGGCCAAAATCCATTCAATGGGGAAGCGATAGTCTCTTTCATAAATAGTACTGGAAAAACTAGATATCCATTTGCAGAAAAATGAAACAAGAGCCAGACATCACACCATACATAAAAACTAACCCCAGATGGATGAAAAACTTAAATGTGAAACTAAAATGATAAAGTTCATCAAAGGAAAAATAGGGGTAAACGCAGGGGCCCTAATTTATGACACAAACTGACTATCAAGTGTAACCCAAGGTGTCCGAACAGCAGAAGGTAAACTAGATGATTGGAAACTTATAAAAAGTAAATTCTCACGTGCATCAAAAGACTTCTCCAAAGGCGTGGAAAGAGAATATACAGAATGGGAAAAAATATTCAGCAATGACATATTGGACACAGGACTTATCTCTAAAATTTATAGAAAACTCCAACATCTCAACATGAAAAAGACAATCAAATTGAAAAATGGGCAGAAGAAATGAACAGACACTTCACCAAAGAAGATAAGGTATTCAAGCAGCCAACAAAAATGTGAAGAAATGTTCATGGTCATTGGCCATTAGAGAGATCCAAACCAAAACAACCATGAGATACAATCTTATCCCAACATTAAAATCAAAGTTCAACAAGACAAAAAATTACAAATGCTGGCAAGATGTGGAGAGATTGGGACTCTCATGCATTGCTGGTGGGGCTGTAAAATGACACAATCTATAAATCCTAAAGAAATGAGAGGCAGTATATGAACAGATACGTGCACACCCATGTTCATCACAGCACTATTCACAATGGCAAAGAGATGGAAACAACCTAAGTGCCCATCAACTGAGGAATGGATAATCAAACTGTGGTACATATGCACAATAGAATGCTATGGAACCTTAAAGAATAATGTAGAATCTGCAAAACATTGTATAATGTGGATGAACTTGGAGGACATTATGCTGAGTAAAATAAGTCAATCACAGAATGGCAAATACTGTATTAGCCCACTGTTGTAAAAAGTCAAGGAAAGGTTTATACATAGAAAGAAACTTTGTTGGTTACCAGGGGTGGAGGGGAGGCTAAATTCCTAGATAGCCTGGGGGGAAAAATAATTATACACAGACACACACATATACATATATATACATACATACATACATGCATATATATATATATCCAAAACTCACTGCTGCCAAGTCAATTTGACACATAGTGACCCCTCCTTGGGATTCCAAGGCAGTATCTCTATGGAAGTAGATTGCCCAGTCTTCCTTCCCAGAAGTGTCTGGCTCCTGGCTCCGGCTCTTGTGTGTGTGTGTGTGTATAAATATATATATATACTGGGAGCACTGGTGGCATAGTATCTGAGTGCTAACCAGAAGCCTGGCAGTTCAAACCCACCAGCCACTCCTCAGAAGGAAGGCTGGGCAATCTACTTCTGTAGTGATAGTGCTTCAGAAACCCAAGGATGGGTCACTATGAGTCAGATCTGAATCCACTGCAATGAGTTTCGTTTGGTATGTATATATATATATATATATATATATATACAC
>NW_006922280.1:702092-742785 GCF_000298275.1 Orycteropus afer afer | reverse complement strand
CCCCCCATTCATTGATTAGAGAACCAGGACAAATGACTTGGTGCATAGAAAAGGGGCTCCTTGTGGACACAAGGAGGGACATCTCGACAGAAGATCAACCACCCTCAGAAGACAAAAGACACAGAAAGTTTGCTCATTTCTGTGGTCTATTTCATGGGGTAACATGTGGCACTCCCTGAAGTAATGTGCTCTGAATATATAAAGCATGGCAACAAAAAACATTTGCTGAGTGTCTGTTAAGTATGACGGTTTGGAAACAGAGGTATGTAAAGACCAGGATGCAAGAGAACCTTCCCAAGGAGATCTTTCAAACACTTGTGACACTAATGTTAAGGGAGAGGAAGAAAGGGCTAATATAGACCATTCTGGCCTACGACACTTCCCAACACAGTGACTTCCAACCAAAAAAAAAAAACTCACTGCCATCCAGTCAATTCTGACTCATAGGACTCCCATTGGGTTGCCAAGGCAATATATCTGTACAGAAGTAGATTGTCTCATCCTCCTTCAGCAGAGCACCTGGTGGGTTTGAACCGCCAATCTTCTGGTTAACAAATGCCTTAGGCACTAAGCCACCAGAGTGATTTCGTGGTGTCATTTAACAACTGTGGGCTTCAGCTCTCTCTTGTATAAAATGGTGGTGACATCTGTCTCTCCTCCCAGGGCTGCCAAGTGACACACATGGAGCTCCTGTCGCAGTGCTCGGGACAGAGAAAGAAAACACCATCCAATAGGCCTCTAAATGTGAAACGTATGCCATGAATCGTGAGAAGGGGGCACTTGCTGCTGCTAGAAAGAATTTAAAACACTCATTCTGCTCCCACAGAATGTATTTTGCGTCAACACCATGTTAATTCTGCAAAGAATCCCATCTGACCCCTACTATTGGTATTTCCTCTGGCTATTGACCTAGCACCTTTCACCGCCAAACACCCAGTAGAAATGCAAGTTCAATCATCTTCCAGATAGCCTAGGATGTTAGGTAAAACCTAGAAAGTGGCATCTTCATTTCACAGATTTTACAGAAAATGAGGAGAGATCCAATTGCCATTTCTTGAGCCTGGAGAAAAAAAACAACAGGATGTCTTTGCAAATTCTTCCCTCACAGTCCATAATCCCCATTCAGGAACCAAGACCTTGAGCCACTTATTCCTCTCCATACTCTGATACTTATTTCCTTCCTTTCTTTTTGTAAAAATGGTGGGGTCTTCCTTTGGAAGGGATGAAAACTGAGCACGGAGAAGAACCATGAAAATCTCAGAAGGGACCAAGAGCTCAGGTGCACATAATCTGGCATGGACATTTGATTCATGTACTGGGAGTACACAAAGTCTGACATGGGACTCTGATTCATGCATAGAGAGCACAAGAAATTTGATATGGGCCCTGATTTATACACTCGAGAGTCCACAAAATCTGGCATGGGCCCTGATTCACAGATTCAGGAATCTATGAACCTAACATGAGATTTTCTGCATGCATTTAGGAGTCCATGGAATTTGACATGGGTCATGGCTTCATATCCTGAGAGCATATGGAGTCTGACCTGGGTCCTTATTCATGCACTGCGAGTCCACCAAATATGATATGACCCCAATGCATGTACCAGGAGCCCACGGAATATGACATGGGGCTGATTCATACACTTGGGAGTCCATGCAATTTGACAAGGCCCCTGATTTATATGCAAGGAGCCCATGGAATCTGACACAAGATCTTATTAACACACTAGGAATCCATATAATCTGACATTTGCTCTGATTCCTGTACTGGAAGCCCGTGCAATCTGACATGGGCTGTGATTAATTCACTTAGGAATTCATGAAATCTGATGTGGGCCCTTGATTCATGCACCAGAGCCATGAATTTGATATGAGCCCTGATTCACATACATAAATGTTCATGGGATCTGACATGGGCCCCTGATTCATGTACTAGAAGCTAATGAAAACTGATATAGGCCCTGATTCATGTACCAGGGTTCTAGTGAATCTGATATGGGCCCTGATTTATATTGGGAGTTCACAGAATCTGACATAGGCCTTGATTCATACTCTGGAAGCCAAGATAATCTGACAAGTGTCCTGATGAAAATGCTCAGGAGTCTATGGAATCTGACCTGGGCCCTGATTCACGCATGTAGGCCACAGAATCTAAGGGTGCTTATTCATACATTCAGGTGTGCATGGAATTTGACATGGGCCCAGATTTAGTAATTGGAAGTCTACTGGATCTGACATGGGCTCCTGATTCATGAATAGAGAATCCATGGAATCTGATGTGGACTCTGTCTAACTCATATATTCAAGAATCCAAAGGATCTGACATAGACCCTGATTAATGTACTAGGAGCACAAGAATTCTGATGCGAGGCCTGACATGCATCAAGAACCCACAGAATCTGGCATGGGCCCTAAATAATACAATCAAAGAAGTCCACAGTATATGAAATATAGGCCCTTATTCTACACTGGGAGTTCATGGAATATGGTGTGGGCCCTGATTCATACATACAGGAGACCATGGAATCTGTCATAGGAACAGATTCATGCACTTGTGAATCCATGGAATTTGTCAAGGGCCCTGATTCTTGCACCAGGAGTACAAAGAATCTGACACTGGCCTTGATCCATTCACCAGGAGTCCATGGAATCTGACATAGGCCCTGATTCATACACCAGAGATAATGGCATTTGATGTGGGCCCTGACTCATATACTCAGGAGTCCAATCTGAAATGGGCAGCTGTTTCATGTAGTAGGAGCTCATGGAATCTGGTATGTGCCCTGATTCATACACTTGGGAGTCCACGGAATTTGATAAGGGTCCTGGTTTGCACACCAGAAGCCCACAAAATCAAACATGAGCCCTGGTACATTCACTGGAGCACAAAGAATCTGATATTTGTCCTGATCATGCACTCAGGAGTTCATGGAATCCGACATGAATCCCTGTTCCTTACACCAGAGTCAATAAAATCTGACATGGACACTGATTTATTCACCAGGAGCCCATGGAACATAACATGGGCTCAGATTCATACACTCAGCAATTTATGATTCTGATGTGGATGCTGATTCATGCATCAGAACCATGGTAACATATATGGGCCCTTATTCATACATTTGAGAGTCCTAAAAATCTGGCATGGTCTCTGATAAACTCAAGAGTCCACAGAATCCAGCATGGTCCCTGATTCATACTCTCAGGGGTCCTGATTTATATTCTCAGGAGTTCACACATCTGACACAGGCCCAGATTCATACACTCAGGAATCCACAGAATTTTATATGGCCTTGATTCATATACTTAGAAACCATATAATCTAGCATTGGCCTGAAATTCTTACACTTGGGAGTCCACAGAATTTGACTTGGGCCATGATTCATGCACTAAGAGTACACAGAATTTCACATGAGCTCTGCATAATGCATCGGGATTCCGCTGAATCTGACATGGGGCCTTAGTTCTACACTTGAGAGTTCACAGACTTGAACATGTGCCCTGATTCATATAATTGGGAGTCCACCAAAATTGAAAAAAAAAAAAAAAGTCAGATCTGACTCATAGCAACCTCTCCTTGGGTTTCTGAGTTTCTGAGGTGTTATCACAACAGAAGTAGATTGCCTAACCTTTCTTTCTGGGAGTGGCTGGTGGGTTTGAACCACCAGCGTTCCGGTTATCAGTCAAAAACTGAAATGGGCTCTTATGCATGCATTGGGAGAGCATAGAATATGACATGGGCCCTCATTCATGCATCAGGAGCACAAAGAACCAGGCACTGGTCCTGATCATGCACTTAGAGACAACAGAATATGACATGGGCCCTGATTCATACATGTGGAGTCCATGGAAACTGACATGGGACCAGAGCCCACGGAAACTAATATGAGCCTTTATTCATACACTTAGGAGTTCATAGAATCTGCAATGGACACCTGATTTATATACTTGGGTTCAAATAATCTAACATTTACCCTAATTATTGCACTGCAAGCCCATAGACTCTGGCTTCATGGACTCTTGGTGCATGAATCAGCCCCTGTCAGATTCCATGGAATCCCAGTGTCCCATGGCCCATGTCAGATTCTGTGAGCTCTCTACACGTGAATCTGGGGCCCATATCAGATTCAGTGCCCTTCCAGTATATGAATCGGGGCCCATGCCAGATTCCATGGACTCTTGTGTATAGGAGTAAGGGCCTATGTGATATTCCATGACCTCTCATGCATGAAATAAGAGTCCATGTCAAATTCCATGGACCACTAGTGTGTGAAACAGGGCCCAGGTGAGATTCCATAGACTCCTGAATGCATGAATCAGGGCTCATGTCAGACACAGTGGACTCCTGATTGTGTGCATCAGTGTCTGTGTCAGATTCTTAGGATTCCTGAGTGTATGAATAAGGGCATATGTTAGATTCCATGGACTCTTGAGTGTATGAATTAGGGCTCATGTCAGATTCCATGGATTCTAAAGTATGAATCAGGGGCTATATCAGTTGCTATGTACTCCTGGTAAGTGAATCAGGTACCCATGTCATATTCCTTGGAATCCTAAGTGTATGAATCAAAGCCCATATCAGATTCCACGGGCTTTGGCACATGAATCAGGGGTCCATGTTAGATTTCAGGCCCTCTCAACTGCATGAATCAGAGCCCATGCCACAGATGTAAAACAGTGTTTTGGGTAGTATGTTACACCAATTGAGCTTGATTACCCCATGATGAGACTGGTAATCAACTCCAGGGTGGAATCTACTGTGAGCACATGAGTAGCTGCCTTAGGTAATGTGGTCTGCTTCCTGTATATAAGCAGAAGCCTTGGGGAATGGTCTCTAGCTTGTAGCATGCTTAGACCCTGCATGTAACCATGTCGTTGTTCAGGAGCCTGCCATGCTTTGCCAACCTTGGGACTTACAATGGACTTGGATTAATGGCCTGCCATTTGATTTGGTAATATCAGGACTGTGCCTTGCTACTTATTAACTTTGGGCTTGGCAGCCTCAGCAGCCAGCAGCTGTCTGAGTGAAGAAAAGCCTCTAGCTTCAGTGGGCCAGGAGCGGGAGGCAGAGCTGAAGCCCAAGGCTGAGGGGCTTTTACTCAGCCCCTAGAGCCTGGCACTTTGAACTTGGACTTAAAACCTCCAAACTGTAAGAGAATAAACTCCTGTTTGTTAAGGCCATCCCATTTGTGGTATATTCTTGTCAGAGCAGCACTAGGTAACCAGAACAACATCCTACTTTGGTGAGTAGTGACCAGGTTCTTAAAAGCTTGCAAGGGGGTATCTAGATACAACAATTGGTCTTTCCTCATCTTGAGCAAAGAAAAAAAAAAAAAAAAAAGGTGTATGGAAACAATTATTCGAAGTCCAAGGGACTAGTGGACCATGCAAACTTTAACCTACATGACCCTGAAAGCAGAAGAACTAGATGGTGCCCAACTATCCCTGTCAACAATTTGCAAAGGGATCAGTGTAGGACATACTGGACAGAGTGGGAAAAAAATGTGAAAAAACTCAAAATCATAAAAAAGACCAGGCTTACTGGTCTGATAGAGACTGGTAAAACCCCAAAGACTATGGCTTAGTCACCCTTTGGGCCTGGAATTGAACTCACTCCTATGGCTTCCAGCCAAATAACTCACTGCTATTGAGTCAGATATGACTCATAGTGACCCCTCCTTGGGTTTCTGAGGTGGTATCACTATGGAAGGAGATTGCCCAACCTTCCTTCTGAGGAGTGCTTGGTGGGTTTGAACCGCCAGCCTTCTGGTTAGCAGTCAAGTGCCTTAGGCACTACGCCACCAGAGCTCCTTATACCACCAGAGCCAAATAATAGACAGGTGTGTAAAGGTGAACATTTACAGCAGGTAGGTACACTCTTTAGAACAATCAACTATGGGAGATCAGAAGGCAGTATCTGTACAGGGAGATAGCTCAGAGAGCAGGAATGCATAGGAAAGGACACAGGGAAAAGGTAATCACAGGGAAGAAGAGGCAAGGGAGCTGTTACATTATGGGGATTGCAATTAATGTTATGAAACACAGCATGTATGAACTATTGTATGGAAAACGAATTTGCTCTGTAAACTTTCACCCAAATCACATACAAAAATAGACAAGTCCTGACTTCTGCCTCCTCCCCTGCTCATGCTGAATCAGGATCCCAGGGCTCTTCAACTGAAAGGGGCTTGTTAAATGTGGTGGTTACGTTTTTTGTGTCAACTTGGCTAGGTCTGGTTGAGTGGCTGGGCAGCTGGATGTAGAATTCCCCATGATGAGACTGGTAATCAGCTCCGTGGTGGAATCTACTATGAGCAGCTGAGTAGCTGCCTTTGGGTATGTGGTCTGCTTCCCATATATAAGCAGCAGCTTTGGGAACGGTCTCTAGCTTATGGTACACTTGGGCCCTGCATGTAACCGTGTCATTGTTCAGCAGCCTGCCATGCTCTGCCGAACTTGAGACTTACAATGGACTTAACGGCCTGCCATGTGGTTTGGTAACATCTGGACTATGCTTTGTTACTTGTCAACCTTGGGCTTGTCTGCCTCAGCAGCCAGCAGCTGTCTGCATGAAGAAATGCCTCTAGTGCCAGTGGGCTGGAAGCAGGAGGCAGAGCTGGACCCCTAGGTTGAGGGGCTTTCACCCAGCCCCTATAGCCTGGCACTTTGAACTTGGACTTAAAGCCTCCAAACTATAGGTGAATAAACTCCTATTTGTTAAGGCCATCCCATTTGTGGCATATTCTTGTCAGAGCAGCACTAGATAACCAGAACACCAAGGGAGGGTAACAGGAGTCAAGAACTAGAAATTCTATTATGAAAAGCTCAGTTTTTACGTGGGGAAATGATGTCATGTTCAAAAACGAAGGCAATGAAATTAGGGGCAAAAACTGTCTGATGAGCATAGTTCAGAATGAACCCCCTTTTATAAGTGTGAGCTGTGTGTCTCTATCATACTGAGTATAGACACTGAGGAGCCCCAGTGGCCTCATCTGCAAAATAAGTATACAAAATTAGTTGTTATTTGGTCAGCTCCAACTCCTGTGTGCAGAGTAGAATTGCTCCATAGGGTTTTCAAGGCTATGACCTTTATGAAGCTGATCTCCAGGCCTTTCTTCCAGGCACCTCTGGGTGGATTTAAACTTTCAATCTTCTGCATTTTCAGATTAAAATAAAGTGTACTGGAAAGGTCCTTTGCTGAACACTAAGCAGGTGGTAGGGCTCAGTGCTGAGTAGATTTGAAATCACAGAGATCATCTTTCCATCTTCCTAAGTCACCCCCAAGACCTTATTCACATTGCCTTTAAATGCAAGTGTTTACACTGGAGAACAGTGCTAACATTGCTTTACATTTCTTACATGTGTAGACTATTAATCTTCACAACAATCAGAATCTGGAACCCAATTTAGTGTTCTAGAATTTCCATTTTTTTTGCAATGTTATTCATACTTTGTTATGATCCATATATAAAGGGCTTTGCATAGTTAGTGAAACACAGGTAAACATCTTTCTGGTATTCTCTACTTTTAGCCAAAATTCATCTGACATCAGCAATGATACCCCTCATTCTACATCCTCCTCTGAATCTGGCTTGAATTTCTGGCAGTTCCCTGCTTATGTAACACTACAGCCATTTTTGAATTATCTTCAGCAAAACGATGTGCATGTTATATTACAAATTACAGAAGTGGTTATTTTTGAAACAGAACTTTTTTTTTTTGCAGAAAAAGGCAACTGCAGCAAAAAAACATATTTTCTTTAGCCCCAAACAAGTGCTTAGGCCTTTTAGAAACTGCCAGAAATAATGCTAATAATTAATGATATGTTTAAATGCTTAATTCTGTACCAGCCATATTTACAAAATCCCAGCCTCCTAGGTTTTCATTATATTAGAGCTACACAAATACAATTAATCTTTTTACAGCAAGGAAAACAAGGTATTATATCACTGTAGCCAAGGAGGGACACTGCTTGTCCTCTTTGGTGCATGGATTGTAGCATTATCTGTCTTGATTTCTTGAAACCAGTGTTTTTTGAGCACATATTATAAATTCTAGCTTCATAGGTAACATGTGTAGCAAAATTTTGTAAAGATAAGCATTTCTATTTTTTTTTTTTCTTTTCTTTTCCAACAGTTTTGGAAATAGTTTTATTTTTCTTTAAAGTATTTAAGAACAAAGATGTCACTCTGAAGATTACAGTGCCCCTGACCAAAGCCACAGTATTTTAAATAGCCTCATATACATGTAAAAGCTGAACAATGAATAAGGAAGACTGTAGAAGAATTGATACATTTGAATTGTGGTATTGGCTAAGAATATTCAACTACCATGGACTGCCAGAAGAACCAACAAATCTTTCTTGGGGGAAGTACAGCTGGAATGTTCCTTAGAAGTGCAAATGGCCAGACTTTGTCTCTCATACTTCAGTCATGTTGTCAGAAGGCACCAATACCTAGAGAAGGATATCATGCTTGGTAAAGCTGAGGGTCAGCAAAAATGGTGAAGACCCTCAAGGGGAAGGACTGTTCTGGTGGCTGCAACGATGGGCTCAACATAGCAACGATTGTGAGTATGGTCCAGGACCTAGCATTATTTTCGTTCTGTTGCACACAGGGTAATTATGAGTTAGAACTGACTTGATGGCACATAACAACATCAGCTAAGATACGTTTTCTTAAATATATTGATTATTATAATACTGCCTCTGTTATAATAATAGATATAGTGCCTAAGGCATTTGACTGCTAACCAGAAGTCTGGCGGTTCAAACCCACCAGCCACTCCTCGGAAGGAAGATGGGGCAATCTACTTCCATAGTGATACTGCCTCAGAAACCCAAGGAGGGGTCGCTGTGAGTGGGGTCCGACTCAACGGCACATAACAACAGCAACATAGAAATTAATTAGATAAAAATTCAAATACAAGCCATATGCCAAGGCAAGATGGGTCAGACAGGTCTGGACCACCTGGAGAATTGCCTACATTGGCCACACAGGGCACTAGGTACTGGGTACACTAGTTTTGTCAGGCTAGGGAATTATCTAATGTAGCCAGAAATGTTCAAAATAAATTTTTGAAGGTAAAACTGTGTTTATACCAAATGACAATCTAGGAATAAGAAATGAATTATGAAAGTCAGGAGAGGAAGGAATAAGCATTAGATGCAAGGCAAGAGACAAACAGGACCACAGAGAAAATGTTCTACAATATTTACATTAAACAGGGCTGGGGCCCTTGAACCTGGTTCTTTCTTACCAGATTTCTTGTGTGAGTGTGCTGTTTGCTGGTAAAGGCACAGGATCTATCCCAACTGCACAGCATCAGCAAAACCTACCTTCACATTTATTTCATGTAACCCACAAGTCTTCCAGCCTTATGGCCTAGTCTTAATCCAGAGTTCCATTCAAAGAAAGAACCAGTTGACACAATAAAGTCTTGACACAAAATAGAGTGCTTTAATGTAGGATTCTTGAAATGGGTGATATAGGGATTTCATATAGTGAATTACACAGTGAAATTTCCCCAAATCCTACTCAGACATCTTTCTTGTGTCTGAGAGAGTCTATTTGACGTATTTTCAGGCACTGTCAGAAACTTGGGAGTGTTGATGCTCCAGCTCTCAGGTGGGGCTGATGGATATGCTTGACCTTCTTATCCCTAGGCTGAGTTATTCTGAGGAAATCTCTCTTCATCAGCCAGATGTCAGATGGGCTCAGGGGATAGAGAACTGGTTTTTGCACATAGTGGTGAACAACCTGGGGATCTCCTCGTATTGGCTCGCTCCACTCATTCATCATCCTGGCCCTTACTCTGTTTTGCTGGGACTACTTTCCGCATGAGCCCTTCAACATCAGGAAGGGGAATACCTTGACACTTTGGGCATAATAACAGCAAAAGAAAATGTAGCAAAATCTGTTAGTTTGGCTTTTATTACATCTTGAGGGAAGAAAAGAGAGAACCTTGAGATGTTTCCTAACCAGCATATCTCACTCCCATGCCCACAATAATCAAAGCTACTCTTTTGGGTGCTCAATGCTGTCAGGTGCCCTGGACTAGTCCTCCATGGTTTCACTATGCCCTTTTTATAGAAGGTGAGACTCAAATTTCAAGATGCTGAAGAACTTGCTGTATGTCAAGTAGGAATGAATGGATGAGCTAGGATCTAACTTCACCCACCTGCCTTGGAAGCCATCGCTTGCTCCCAATTTCAGAACTTGCTCCTCAGCCTCTCCAGCCTCATGGGTCTGAACTCTGAGAATAGAAGGCAGGCTATGTTTCTGTGCTCCCATAAGTGGGGCAGAGAAATTAAGGCTGCCAAGGAGTGAGAGCAGCACTGAAGAAATGTGCAGATGCAAACCATTAGCAGCAAAGTATGCAGGTTAGGATCAGTAAAAGTGGTCTGAGGGATCTTTGTGGGGCACCCAAAGTGACAGTCCCATGCAACCTCAGCCCTATTAAAATAAGCAGCTCTTTGAATGAGAAATACCATACACCAATTGCCACTCATATGTAGCATTTTGTAGGGCTTTCAGTATCAGCACCAGTTTTGTGCCAAGAACCTAGAATTTGCCATTCCCCAAACTTTCTTGGAAAAAGTATTTAGCCATCCTTGTCTTGCTAACTGTCTTTAATAACAATAATCAGCCAACTCTGCTTGGAAAAATAGGCTAAGTGCTTTGAGCATATCTTGCCTCAGCAGATGTTATAATTATACTCATTTGAGATATGAGGAGACCAGGCCTCTATCAGGTACTGACAGAGTGACAGAAAGGGCAAAAGTCTACTTCAAACCTAGGTTTGCATTGCTCCAAAATCTTTGCTTCTAAGCTTGATGGTGAATACCTGACAGACTCCTAGTAGACATCCTATTCTATCTTTGGCTATTGGGGCAATGTCTTAGGCTGGGTTCTCTAAAGAAGCAAAATCAGTAAAGCTTATATAGAGAGAGAGAGAGAGAGAAAGAGAGAGAAATTTATCTTAGGAAAATAGCTTACACAGTTATAGAGGCTGGCAAATCCCAAGTTCCTGGATCAAATGTCAAGGCTTTTCCTGACTCACACAGCTACAGGGACTGAGGAGCTCAAGACTGACAGGCAGTATAAGGCTGCTAACTTCGGCAGATGATGAATCCAAGATCAGCAGGGAAAACGGTGGATTGTTGGCTCGCAGGACACACACACACACACACACACACACGCACACAAAGCAGGCCACACCCCTAAGGAAACTCACTTTCAACTGACTAGCTGGTCAAAGTATATACATCAGATCTCATAATGAGAATGACCATACCACAACTGCTTAAACCACACAGAATCACGGTCCAGCCAAGTTGACATACAACCTTAACTATCACAGGGAGGTTGAAGACAGCCCTGGATCTGAATTCCACACCATCATCCCCCAGCTATGTAAAGGCTGGAGAGCTACTCAGTCACCAACGTGCAGCTTCCTTGTCTCCTGGGACTACTTCTCCCTTCCTCACAGAGCTAACCTCAAGATGCACAGTGAGGCTATTTAGATAAAACATCTACCTCCATTCTTGTAGAAGGAAGATGGGGCAATCTACTTTCGTAAAGATTTACCACCTTGGAAACCCAAAGGGGGCCACTAAGAGTCCATTCTCAGATGTAGTAGATTGCAAAAGTGGCCACAGATTCCCCTGATCCCTGATCATATACTCACTTTCAATATGCCTTTATGGCATTACCTATCCTGAGACAGAGTTTATTTCTCTATCTCCTGGAGCTGGGCTGGCCACATGACTTGCTTTGTTCAATAAAGCATTAGCTAATGCGATATAAATATTGAAAAACCTTGTACATTGGGGCTTGCCCTTTCTTGGTGCTTTTGGTAGCCCTCCAGCCACCACTTTGTGGAGAGTTCTGGGCTAGCCGATGGGACAAGAGGAGACTTATGGCTCCTTTGGTCCATTGTCTCAGCCAACAGCCAACTGACCTCCATACATGTGAGCCCAGCCCACATTGTGCAGAGTAGAGACAGTTCATCCCAATTGGGCTCAGCCCAAACTGCTAGTCCTCAGAACTGTGAGCAAATAAATGATTGTTACTAGAAGTCACCAAGTGTTAGGGTAGTTTGCTATACAGCAATAGATTACTGATACCCTATAAACTATACACTGATATACTGAAAAATGAAACAAATAAACAAAACGTTTGCCTGCAACTCCAAACCAACTCATGGCAATCCCATGTTTACCAGAGAAGAATTATGCTCCATTGGGTTTTCAAAGGCTTACTTTTTGGAAGTAGAGCATCAGGCCTTTCTTCTGAGGTGCCTCTGGGTGGACTCAAACCCTATTTTCACTTAGTGTCCAAGTACATTAACCATTTGCACCATCCAGAGACTCCTCAATATATGACAATGGTTCCTCTCTTCTTTGATTCTTTCCAAAGAGATGTAATGGTTGCAGAGGCTATACTGTGATTTAAAGTCAGATGACCCAGACCTGGATTTGACTTTGCTCCTTTACTCAGCCCCTCTGGCACTGTGTCCTCACTTGTAAAATGAGAGGCTGGATTCGGTGATATCCGAGATCTTTTTTTTTTTGTTCTAAACTCTCACATCAACCTCATCTCACATATTTTTCTAGGTTTTGAATCTTGCTCCCTTTACATTTGATAGCAATTCCTGTTTTTCTTAGAGACTCTCTTGTTATGTCTTCATCAAACATCTAAATGGTTATCCTTCTACCTTTCTAAATCAATGAGATTTTCCAGCTCTAGGATGTCATCAACTTGGGTCAAACAATTTAATAACAAATTTTTAGAACAGAAAATAAACATTTTATGATTTATGTAATTTAGAAATGTACCATTTTTTCTTTAGCATTACAATCAATGTTTGAGGCTGAGCATTTTACACATTTGACTTATAGAAAGTTTCTGAATGGGCACCATGAACAGCACACAGCATCAAAGGGCTTACTGTTACCTGTACCCACAGTCTAAAGCCTTTTAATTTAAGACATATTAACAAATATTTTCTACTTGAAAAACTCTTAAATCTGTGTTTTCTGTAATCAAATCACCTGTCTCAGGGCATACCACAGCGTCTTCTAAAAGTCTCCCTGACAGATGGTAGGGTGCTGATGACACTTATTCACAACACATGAGTTGGTTCTAACCTTGGTCAGTTCTGGACACTGTGTTATTTTTTCTAAGAGATACAGTATTTTGGAGAAGGTTACCCAATCTCCCAAAGATTTGGCAGTTTCTACCGTCCCCTGCCACTCCTCGAAAGGAAGCCTGGGCAATCTACTTCCGTAGTGATACTGCCTCGGATACCCAAGGAGGGGTCGCTATGAGTCGGGGTCGACTCGATGGAATATAACAACAACAACAACTGTCCCCTGTTGCTTGATACATGGCAAGGCCCTTGTTTACTTCCGTCAAAGCCTTTCTCATTTCAGTGCTCTGTTATATATTTGTGATAACATTCTAGGAAATAATTAGGGATCTACAATCAAGAGAAAGTACCTCGTGTGTCTTTCAAATATTTCAAATCAGCTGAGATGTCCCATAGGAGCCTGGAGCCCTCCCCAAGCTGTAAATTTACCTAGGAGAGGGTAAAGAGGAAAACACCACTTTTTTCATATGCTACTCCTGGCCCTGGCAGCTGGCACTTTGCTTTTGAAATAAGTGTAAGGCCCACCGGATTGCAGAAACACTAAAATATGTGTGTGGGAAGTGGGAGATCAAGAAAAGACAACATATATGCAGGACCTTGAAACTATGTGGGTGGCAAGGGGAAAGGAAAAAAAAAAAAATATATATATATATACAGCCTCTGAACTTGACCTTTTTCTTTAAGGCATCCTTTTTCTTTAGTAGATACCTATTGTTTGACCCCACAACCCAATGTGATTTTTCCATAACCGTCAGTCACTACTTGTTGTTTAATGCTTGGGGTATGTCCAAGCAAAGAGTTATACACATATAAAATGAAGTTACCTAAAGGGGCCCAACAGTATAACTAGGAGAGACAAGTTACAAGTTCATTCAACAACAGAAAAGAATGCAAGCAAGTATTTTGATGCTAGATTGAGTGAGGCTTAATTGTGAGAATTAAGCCTGAGAAATTTTTAAGACATGAAAACCCACGAGAGAGAGAGAGAGAGAGAGAGAGAGAGAGAGATGTTCACATGTTCAACATATCACCTAAAGAGCCAGAGTTTAGAATTCCCCTTAAAATTTTCAAAGTACCTAAACTTGGAGCTGTTCCACTAGAACTCAATACAAGAAGCAACTGCAAAGACATTTTCTTCCTTTAATTTATGAATCCCTCATTTTTGGAGGGAGTACCTGTAAGCAAACAGCAGAAACCAGGGGTCATGAGTGCTATAGTCTAAGAGAGCCTGCCTGTCAGATTCATTATAAAAAGCCCAGTTTAAATTCAAACAGTACACTGGAGGTAATAGCACATCACAGCTCCAACCCAGGCAAGTGTCACTCTGGTTTGGCAAAAACAACAGAAACAAAAAAACATTTGTTCACTCAGCCCTGACTCATGGTGACTCCATGTGTGTGAGACTACAACTGTGCTCGATAGGGTTTTCAATGTCTGTTTTTTTGCAAGTAGATCATCAGGCTTTCCTTCTGAGGCACTTCTGGGCAGACTCAAATTGCCAACCTTTTGGTTGGCAGTCTAGTGTGTTAACCTTTTGTATTACCCAAGAACTCCTAGAAAAAGAAAACTGGCCTCTAGAGTCCTGGATAAGCAAAGGGACACTGATTTGGAGACAGGAAGCCTGAGTTCCAGGCTACTCCAGGGTGTTAGATAGCTTCAGAAAACTCAATTAACCTTTTTAAACTTCAGCTCCTTCATCTGATAAACGGGAATAACGATTCTCTGCCTTATATAGGTCTATCTGCTCAGACCAGTGGTTCTGATGAGAAAATGTCTGGAAAAGGACCCAGCAACTATAAGATGCGTTATTAAGTAAGGCAAGGTGGCATTAACCTCCAATTTGAGACATTCTGCTAAAAGGGATGAAACAAAATGCCCTTTTCCTGAGTGTTCCACAGCACAGTCTTGCAGCTCCAGGAATCTAGAGGAAGAGACTGAGTTGTTCCTGAGGACACAACACCAGAGATGGGGATTATATACCCATATACTCATAATATACCCATTATATACCCATGGGGATTATATACCCATATACCTCCTTACTGTCCCATCAAAATTCTGCTTTTCTCTTTGGGCTGCTGAGGCTCTGCAAGGGCCAAGAGAATATCTCAGATTTTTGAAGCCCCACCAGAGGAGGAAGCCAGGATAGAAGAAGCAGTGACTTTTCAGAGGCAAAGAGTTGCTTATCAGGAGTTAGGGTAGGGAAGGTTCTGCACCAATGAGGACAAGTTCCATGAGTCCACCAGTCTGGACCACCAGGATGGGAAGCCTGGACTGATAGGGCTAGGACTCCCCCGTGGGGCCAGTGCCTGGTGTTGGAAGGGACACACATTTTTTCTTCTAACTCGTTTTTGATCCCCTTAATGGTAAATCTTTCATGGTGGTTTTCTAAGAAATCCAAACCAGACACTATCACCCCACCTCTAACATTTGAAACATTGTCCTGGGAGGTGGCTCTTCCTGGCTCCCCATTACCCACCCTCCCAGCCACGATTTTGATCCCCCTAGTTTCCTTTCGACTCGACGGCACATAACAACAACAACAACAAAGTTTCCTTTCAATTACAACTGTCCAGGGCCCACAGTTGGGGGACAACAGGCTAGCTGGGGACATGGGCTGGTCTCTGCTCCTGATTTCGCCTCGCTGGCTTCCATGGTCAGGACTTGAAAAGATCCTGGGCCTGTGAGATGGCTCCTTCTGAAACTCAACATTGAGCAGTCTAAGGATGTTTTTAGGACCGAGAGGGAGACATCCCTTCCTTACGCCGGGCGGCAAATTCTGTCCTCCGAGTCCCCAGCGGCTTTCTCCTCGCCCATCCTCTGTCTCCCTCACATTCCCAGACTACGAATCCCGGGACCACTCGCCATAGGCGATCACTCGTCGAGCACCCTGGCCAGTGACAAAGTTGGCTACTGCCTTTGCGCAGGGCTACTCCCTCCTCCTCACTGCCATCTTCACCTCCCTTCTCCCCCAAACAGCCAGCCGCCGCCGTCAACCACACGAAATCGCCCGGCTCCGCTAGCTGATAGCCCTGGGGCGATCATCGCCCACCCAGCAGGCTCGCCGCGCTCCTCCGGAGTCTCCCTGCAACCTTCCCGTTCCGGGCCTAGGGGCCCAGCTCCGCCCAAGCGGCTGCCTCTTGCAGGTTCCAGGCGCCGGGTGCTCCGGTGCGCGCAGGGCAGCCGGGGGCGCTGGCGGCGAAAAGGGAGGGGGATGCGGGGGCGGGGCGGGGCGGAGCAGAGGCGGGGAGAGAGGGAGCAGCGGAACAGAGGAGGGTGTCGCACAGTCCCGCTAGCCCAGAGACGCGCGGGCGGCAGCAAGGCGGCCGCCGGGGAGGTCTGGCCGGGTCACCTTGTCCTGGAGGTAAGTCTCTACGGCCAGCTGCACGGGGTGAGGAGCCAGGCGGGGCAGGGACTTGGGAGGCTCTGCGGAGGGCGCGGGCTACGGTGGTGGGTGGGCGGGCGTCCAGGCTCCTTCTGCGAGCTCGCGGAACCAGCAGCGGCGCCTTGCCCGCGCAATGAGTCCAAGCAGTCACTACGGGGACCCGGGAGGCGCGGGGTGATCTGACTAGGGGAGAAGAGGAGCAGCTGGAAGATGCGGGGGGAGGGGGCCGGAGGCTGGAGGACCGGCTTCTGTGAGAAGTCGGTAGGAGCCGTTGAGACTGAGAACTGGGGGCGCGCCGGAGCCAGCAACCCTGGGCCCTGGGGCGTACGGGGGATCAGCTCTGAGGCTTACGGCTACTCTCCTGGAGCGGGTCCCCTGGAGCGAGGTTAGTGAGCGCGCGGGCGCGGATATGGAAACCGAGGTCCATCTGGGACCCGGAGGAAAGCCACCACCGATTCTCCATGCCGAGAAGAAAAGGAAGGCGAGGGGGCAGGCGAGTTAGGGATGAGGAGTTCCAACAAGCGTCAGAGACAGAGGTCGGACATCTGAGAGAGCAGTCCGGCGCCCTGCCCTTGGAGCCCAGCAGCGGCGACCGCCCGCTGCCCTGGGGGCCGCCAGACTCCTGCACCGGGGGGCAGGGGGGAGCCTAGCGGTGCGCTTTTTGGATTTAAATGATTGTTTCTTTGGTCCGGGCCGCGATTTCTTTCTCTTGGTGTTGCACCCTGAGAGCAGGGGAGGGAGGTTACTCGGTCGCCGGCGGAGTTGGGCACTTTTCTGTGGGAAGGGGGCTTTGGTCGCTGTACGCTTTCTGGGAAACCCGAATAGAGCGGATGTCTGCAGCCAGGCTTTGGAGAGGATATCAAGAAGAGTCCCCTGGCTTTTCGGAAGGATAAAAGGAAAAGGTCCCCTGGTAGTCTTTGGTCGCCTTCCACGCAAAGGCTTTGGCGCCCAGGCACCCAGACTTCAGGTGCGCGCAGCCCTCTTGCAGCTTTAGAAGGGCTGGCGTCGCATTCCTGGCCCGGACCCGATGTCTGCGCGTCCACTGGCCTGATCCCCGCGTCCAGTGCAGCAGGCACTAGCGAGGGCTTGGCTGAATTGGGTGGAAGGTTGCTCCCTTTTAGAGTTAGAATCAGGCACTAGGGTGTGCGCCGCCTGTAGCTGGGTATCTGCCCGACCTCCTCCTGCTGGCCAGCAGCTTTGGTCCGAGACCAAAAGGGAGGAGTGCTGCGGAGACCTGCAGCATGGATGTGAGCAGCCTATCCTTACCAACTCCCACTGAGCCAACTTTTTTGTTGCTAAAATGCTATTGCTGGTATTCCTGGAATCCGTGCTAGAATGGGGAGGTCCTCAAAGGGGTCCTGATTGTTCAGATCCTAGCAGCAGTGAAAGTGAAAATTATTCTTTGAGGTGGCCACCAGCAGTCTTCTGTCAGCCCAGGAGAGCGGACAGGAAGGAGGTGGAGCCGAATTTTCCCATGAGTTGCATGTTGTGTAACTGGCAACCGGTTGTTTTGACTGACTTTCCTTTTCAGAGATCCAGACCCTGGTAGAGGGCCTTTGGGAGGTGTGAGGAAACACTGGGCTTCATCCTCCCTCCCTCCAGTATCCTCTGGCCCATTTGCAAGCATGCCCTGTTGGTTTATAGTTGTCAGGTGCCCTTTCCCATCCCACCCCCACCTATTGCATGAAAACTGAATCATCCTGGTCAAGATGGCCTTGTTAAATAAAGAAGAAAAATGGAGAAATCTATATTTCGACTTTTATATTATGGAAAATTTCAATGGTACAGAGATAGAATAGTAAAGAACCTCTTGTATACCTCTTACCCAGTTAGTGCATCATTCACATTTTGACATTTTGTTGCTTTTTTCCTTGTTGTTTATTCATCTTTCCTTCTTGTTTATCCATCTTTCTCATAGTTTTGGGGGCCACATTTGATGAAGGATTTGAGAACCCACTTCAAGCCTCATTTCACATCTAAACTTATCCCCATGTATCTGCAGCTGATGACTTTTCATTTTATTTCCACCTAACCATCATTAGAAATTACTGCTTTTAATGATTCCACTAGAACGGAAGTGATGTTTCCTTTTGGGTTTGAAACAGAAAGTGAGCTAGCTTTCCTTGAGGCATGGAGAAATTGATGGAGGAAAGAGAAATTCCTGTCCTGAGAAAAGAGAAATTTTAAATCATTGGATTTGATTTATGATAATGGGTGTATAAGGTATCGACAAGATTCCAGTTGAACCATAAGAGGCAAATCACTATTTTTAGTACAAACTTTAAAATCAATTCATAAATCATAAGCAATTAATATATTTCCCATACTGCATTACCCAAAATTAAAAATGCTACACTAGACTTATCTTTTTTGTTAACTATAACTCATATTTCTCAGGAAGTTTTTGCTATTATCAGAGAATTTCTTATGTAAGTTTTCTATTTGTAACACTAGTTGGTTTTCCTGTGAGGTTCCCTTAGTGTGGTGGCGTTGTTATGTGCCGTCAAGTTGGACCCGACTCATAGCGACCCCTCCTTGGGTTTCCGAGGCAGTATCACTACAGAAGTAGATTGCCCCCTTCCTTCCGAGGAGTGGCTGGTGGGTTTGAACCGCCAGCCTTTTGGTTAGCAGTCAAGTGCCTTAGCCACTATGCTACCAGAGCTCCCATAGGTTTTCCAAGGTAGTAAATGTTTAGGGAAGCAGATTGCCTCCTTTTTCTCCTGTGGATTGGCTGGTAGGTTCTAAGCACAAACCTCTTGGTTAGCATTCAAATGCTTGTGCCCTCAGAACTCCTTGAATACTTAATATACTAATTAATAAATGCTTGGCTATCATACCCATCCCATCTGACCAGACCCTATGTAGTGAGATTCTGCTGGTTCAGGTTTCATTTCTGATGTTTTCACGATTGCCTGGAGAGGACTAGCAGAGTTAGTGGGAGGGTGTCTTCTCCTACACATACATACCTCCCACCCTGCTATGTGCACACCTCTGCACCTCACTTTATATAAAAGCTAATGTTAAAAATTGTCAATGACAGTCTTGGAGGATTCAGTCAGACTTTTCATACTTTTATAAGGGTTTCTTTTTAAAGCTTTCCTTAGTTAACTTTCTGTAATGTGAATAATAACCCTCCTGTGGATGAAGAGTTTGTCAAACAAAAACCAAACTCACTGCCATCAAATTGATTCCGAGGCTATAAAACTTTACAGAAGTAGATTGACCCACCTTCCTTGGAAAGCCCAAAACTTTGGGGGTAATAATAGTGATTCTTATAGGGCGGCGGGGGGGGGGGCAGCAAACCAGACTCACTGCTGTAGAGCCGATTCAATTCATAGCGACCCCTCTTTGAGGTGGTATCTGTACAGAAGTAGATTGCCCAGTCCACCTTCTGAGGAGTGGCTGGCAGGTTTGAACCACTAGCCTTCTGGGTAGCAGTTAAATACATTAGGCACTGTGCCATCAGAGCTCTTTCTTATGAAGTAGAGGTCAGATATGTCTCCCTCTCCAACTTTTTAACCTACTTTTAATGCCAGTCATCCTCTCCCACAATACTCTGTACTTCTGGGCTGGATTTTATAATTTGATAATTTGTTGTAGAACTCACAGGCTACCACTTGGGATCAGGACAATTTAGAGGTAATAGGATACAATTCAGGAGACAGGATAGGGTTCAGGACAGCTTCCAACAAAGACTGCTCTCAGCTTTTTCTCAGCCATGCCCACTGCGGCCTTGTTCTTGGCCTGACCTCTGCTGCAGGGCCTTAGTCTGGGCCTATTCTCTGTCTTGCTCAGGCCAGTGTTACAGCTCTTTAACTCCTCCAACAAGTGCTTGGAGGCACCCTTCTCTGTCAGTAAGTCTGCAGAAAGGCACTAAGCTCTGTCTCTGTGGGTTATCAAGCCCACTGTATCTGCCTCACATAGGTCTCCTGGTTTATGCTGCTGGTACTGCTGTGTACCGCCTCATACCTGCCTCTCACAATGTTAGAGATCTCTCTTTCTTTGTCTAGGAGGTTCTAGATGCAGGGACCTGGCTCTAAGGGATGTGCTTTGCTCCAGGCTCTTTGTGATGGCAGTGAGGTCCCTGGCTTAAACCGCTGTAGGATTGGCCCTTTTATAAACCTACTCCTCCCACCAAGACCACAAACTGACCAATCCACTCAGTGGGCCACACTCACATAATTTCTAATCCTTGCAAGGGTTTTATTTACACTACTCGCATAGTAGACTATCTAGGCAATCCCTTTGCAGGACTATGACTGGCAAAATCATCTTGGCAGAACTGCAGACGCAGGGCCAGAAAAGCCATGTATAGGAACCCGTTGAACTACACTCAGAAAAGCTGCATATTCAAAACATTATAAATAGGGTGGAGTCCCTAACTATGTCACCGGATTGGAGAAATGAGTGGGTTGTTTTAACAAATAGTATATTTCAGCATTCTCCATGCACTAAGATATTTCACATTGTTGCCAAGGGTATATGAACATGACTGGTGAAGGGAAAGTTTAGTGACTTTCAAGTATTTAATGACTATTTATGATTATAATTGCTTTCCTTACATCCACACAGTGTACTGAAATTTCAGCTGGAGCAGTAGATGACTGGGGGAGACACACATTTTCTTTGCTTGTTCTGATGTCTCCTTGTTCCCTACTGTAGTGAGTTCCTAACCGTGGGTTCTATTGGAGTTGGGATGAGTGTCCACAATCCCATTGGAGTGTTTGAACTGGCACAGTGATGTAGCTCAGTTGTGTAGACATTTGTGCCTGATAAGAATGTCAGGTAAATGTGTAGGCAAGGCATATGAACAGTCCCTTTAATACAAACAAATTTAGATTCATATCACATTACAAATGTTTACAAGTTCTCTGGGACAAAACATTTTGAAACAAATTACCAACAGCCAGACACTACCATCTATGTTATGTGATGATTCAAGTTATAAACTATGTTTAGATTTTAGTCACTATGTTTAAAACATCTGTGGTAGAAACCATCTTATAGTAAATCATCTCTTAAATTACCAAAAGTAAAGACTAAAATAACATACTAAGAAATAGCCCAAACAAATAAGCATTGTAATGCAAAATAACTATTAGAACCAAGAATAACAATCAGGAGACAATGTATGCCTATAGAAAATAAGAAAATTAAAAGCTGTTTGGGAAGGCACACTCCAGAGCAACCCAGGGGACAGCTTTGCATATCTATCTGCATATGAATCATTTACCTAGGAGTTCAGTGCTGGGTGTTTTGCTCTTAGGGTTTAAATCAATGTTGAGTGTGAAAACATTTTCTTTTGAGCTTTTATCTCTAAACCTGTTCTTGTGTCAATCACTGTCATTTTTAAACCTTAGTTCTTAATAATGCTGAATCACTGAGTTATAAGGAAAATATCTTTGCCTTTCAGTGCTTGAAAGAGGTCTTTTGTAGCAGATTTCCCCAGTGCAATATGTCTTTTGATGTCTTGATGGCTGCCTCCATTGACGTTGATTGTAGAACCAAGTAATATGAAGTCTTTCACAACTTTAGTCTTTTCTCCATCTATTGTGGCTGCTTATTGGTCCGGTTGTGAGGATTTTTGTTTTCTTTATGTTGAGGTGTAATCCATACTGTAGGTACTGCCATTAATTTTCATCAGTAAGTGCTCTAAGTCATCCTCACTTTCAGCAAGCAAAGTTGTGTCGCCTGCATATTGCAGGTTGTTAATAAGCCTTCCTCCAATCCTGATGCCATGTTCTTCTTCATGTACTCCAGCTTCTGGGATATTTACTCAGCATACAAGTTGAATAAGTATGGTGAAAGGATACAACCCTGACACACTCCCTTCCTGATTTTAATCCATGCAGTATCCCCTTGTTGTGTTCTAACGACAGCCTCCTGGTCTATGTACAGATTCCTCATGAGTACAATTAAGTGTTTTGGAATTCTCATTCTTCTCAAAGTTATCCATAATTTGTTATGATGCACACAATCGAATGCCTTTGCATAATCAGTAGAATACAAGTAAACATCTTTCTGGTATTCTTTGCTTTGAGCCAAGATCCATCTGACATCAGCTATGAGATCCCTTGCTCCATGTCTCCTTCTGAATCCAGCTGGCCTTTCTGGAAGTTCTCTGTCAATATGCTGCTGCAACCATTTCTGAATTATCTTCAGTAATATGTCATATTATGTATGACATGTATTCATCAAAACTTCATTTCTCTTGATGGCCACATAATTCAGTTTGTTTTTCTGTTCATGTGTTGATGGACACTTGAATTGTTTCCACCATTTGGCTATTGTGAATAGTACTGCAGTGAATATTGTTATACAAGTATCTATTTGAGTCCATGTATTTGAGTATTTTAGCTATATAACTAGGAGTGAATTTGCTGGGTCCTATGGTAGTTCTGTTTAACTTTTTGAGGATCTGCCAAACAGTTCTCACAGCCACTGTACCATGATATATTCTCACCAACGGTGGACGAGGTTTCCATTTTCTCTTTATCCTTGCCAACAACTTTTTTGTTTTCCGTTTTTCTGGTAATACCTATTTTAGTGACAGGTGAAGTGGCATTCTTTCATTGTGGTTTTGATTTATATTTCCCTAATCACTAATGAAGGAAACCTGGCAGTGCAGTGGTTAAGCACTAGGCTACTAATCAAAAGATTAGTAGTTCGAACCCACCAGTAATGCTGAGGGAGAAAGATGTGGCAGTCTGCTTCTGTAAAAATTACAGCTTTGGAAACCCTATGGGGCAGTTCTTTTCTGCTCTGTAGAGTCACTACAAGTTTGGTATTAACTCAATGGCAATGGGTTTGGTTTAATTTTAATGACTAATGACATCTTTTGCTATGCTTATTGACCATTTGGTATCTTGTTCAGTGAAGTGACGTTTCAAGTTTTTTTAACCTATTTTTGATTGAGTTGTTTATCTTTCTGTTGTTGAGTTGTAGGAGTTCTTTATATATTCTGGTTATTAAACCCTTATCAGATACATGATTACCAAATACTCCCCCATTTTGTAGGTTGTTTCTTCACTTTGTTGATAATGTCCTTGAGTGCACAAAAGTTTTTAACTTGGATGACATCTAACTTCTCTATTTTGTCATTGGTTTCTCATGCTTTTGGTTTCCTATCTAAGAATCCATTGTCAAAAACTAAGTTCTGCATCATTATCCCTATGTTTTGTGCTAAGGGTTTCTTGTCTTTTTGGTCATACATTTAGGTTTTTGATCCATTTTGATCAATGTATATGGTGCATATTTTGATCCATTCTCTTAACAGTGTGAAGTATAGGTCTAGCTTCATTTTTCTACATGTGGAAATCCAGTTGTCTAAGCACCCTTTATTGAAGAGACTATTATTTCTCTGTTGTGTAGATTTAGCAGCCTCGTTTAAAATCAATTGACTATAGATATATGTGTTTATTTCTGGAATCACTTCTGTTCTGTTGATCTACATGTGTATTCTTATACTAGTACCAACTGTATGATCACTGTACCTTTATAGTGTATTTTGAAATCAGAAAGTATGAATTCTCCCACTTCATTCTTTTTCTGAGTTGTTTTGGCTATTTAGAGCTCCGTGTGATTCCATATAAATTTGAGAATTGGGTTTTCCATTTCTTCAAAGAAAACCCAAACCAATCTCACTGCCAGTTAGTCAATACCAACCCACAGTGACCATATAGAACAGAACAGAATACAATTGTCCAGTAGGGTTTCCAAGGGTGTACATCTTTACAGAAAGAGATTGTCTCATTTTTACCTGTGGAATGGCTGGTGGATTCTAACCACTGAACTTTTGGTTAGCAGCCGAATACCTTAATCACTGTGCCACCAGAGTTCCTTTCTTCAAAGAGGGGTGTTGGAATTTTGATAGGGAGTACATTGACTCTGTAAATTGCTTTGGGTTGTATGGACATTTTATTAAAACTGAGTCTTCAAATCCATACACATAGGATGTCTTGTCTTCCCTTTTATTTATGTCTTAAGACTTTTCAGCCATGTTCTATAGTTTCTCATGCAATTTGTGCTTTTAGATACTATTGTAAATGGAGCTGTTTCCTTAACTTCATTTCAGCTTGTTTATTGCTGATATGTAGAAACACAACTGATTTTTGTGTGTTGACCTCATACCTTGCCACCTTGCTAAATTCATTGATTAACTCTAGTAGCTTTATTGTGGATATTTTGAGATTTTCTATATATAGAATCATGCCTTCTGTGAAAAGGGATGGTTTCACTGTGTTCCTTCCTGATTTGGTTACTTTTTCTTCCTAACTGCTCTGACTAGAACTTCCAATACAATGTAGAATAGCAGTGGTGAGAACGAGTATCCTTGCCGTGTTCTTGAGCTTAAGGGCAAAACTCTCAATCTTTCTCCATTGAGTATATGTTGGCTGTTGGTTTTTCATAAATGCTGTTAATCATATTAAAGAATGCCTCTTCTGTTCCTGATTTGTTGAATGTTAAAAGTGCTGGCTTTTGTTAAATGCCTTTTCTCAATTGACTGTGATGATCATCTATATTTTTCCTTTGTTCTATTTATGTAGTATATTATATTGATTGAGTTTTTAATGTTGATTTACCTCTGCATTCATAGAATAAACCCTACTTGGTTATAGTATATAATCTTTTAATATGGTATTGGATGCGGTTTTTTAGTGTTTTCTTGAGAATTTCTGCACATATATACTTAGGATGGTCCGTTTTCTTTTCCTGTAGTTTCTTTGTCTAGCTTTAGTATGAGGATAATACTGACCTCAAAGAATGAGTTAGGGAAGTATTCCTTCCTTTTCTATTTCAGAAAGAATATAAGCAGTATTGGTGTTAATTCTTCTTTAAATTTTGGTAGAGTTCCTCAGTAAAGTCATCTGGTCTGGGAACTTTCTTTGTTATGAGGTTTTTGATTAGTGATTCAATCTTTTCACTTATTACGGATCTGTTGAGTTTTTATTTCTTCAAACAATTTAGATAGTTGCCAAGGCTCAAACCCACCAGCCACCCCTCGGAAGGTAGGTTGGGCAATCTACTTCCTAGTGATAATGTCTTGGAAACCCAAGGAGAGGTCGATGTGAGTCAGATCTGACTTGACGGTAGTGGGTTAAATGTTTATCATACCCAGCCCCCTTCATCTTTTGTTACCATTGCCCTATTTAGACATTCATCTCTGGCTGGGCTACTTCAGTAGCTTCCAATTAGGTCCCTTGCCTGCTGCTATGTGTACTCATCTGCAGCCCCCCAGACTGTAGAAGAGTGAGCTTTCTGAAGTCAGATCCACATCAGCGACCCTCCTTTTGGGACCCTCCATTAGCTGCTTATCTCTGGTAACACAGGGAAGGTAGCTTGAAGATACAAGGCTCTTTGTGACACAGTCTTGTCCACCCTCCTGGGATATTCATCCCTGTATGTTCCCAAAACACACCACTCGCATTCCTGTACACACATGGATATGCATGCACATATATGCATAAAGCTGTTCATTTCATGCCTTCCCTTGTTAGTAGTTGCTTCCTTTTGTGAATCTGTTCCAGGGCTCAGTTTGAGCATCACCTTTTCCAGGCACACTTCTGTCAGAGATCAGCCTCCCCACCTCCAGGTGTCCTTAGTACCTGGGCATACCTCCAGGACTCGTGTGGCATTCACAGAAGAACAATCAAAGTGTAATGTATGTAGAAACAACTTTGGCAAGAAATGTATAGGATTTTGTATAAAAACAAACTATAAAAATTTACTTGTGAAGATAAGAGAACACTCAAATAAATGGAAAGAAATATTTGTTTCTGGATAAAAATACTTGATAGTAACAAGATACCACCAGTGTTTTCCCCAAAATTAATTCATTTAATGTTATGTCAAGCAGAATCTCAACATTGACTATCCTACTGGTTTTTTCAAGCAAGAAAAATACTGATAAAAAGTGACTAAGTATTTATTATAAATTCTGTATATCAAGCATTGTAAACAAAATTAAAAAGTGTGTAATAAGCTGGATTATTAGATGCCATTGAGTCATTTCCGGCTTGTAGTAACCCTGTGTACAACAGAGCAAAACACTACCTGATCCTGCACAATCCTCACGGTCATTGCTGTGTTGGAGCCCATTATTTCAGCCACTGTGTCAGTCCATCTTGTTGAAGGTCTTCCTGTTTTACACTGATCCTCTGCTTTACTAAGCATGATGTCCTTCTCTAGGACATCAGGACAGCATGTCCTCCTCCTGACAACATGTCCAAAGGACATGGTTCCTCCTGACAACATGTCTAAAGGATGTGAGATGAAATATCACCATCCCTGCTTCTAAGTAGCGTTCTGGCTGTACTTCTTCCAGACAGATTTGTTTGTTCTACTGGCAGTCCATGGTATATTCAAAATTGTTCACCAACATCATAATTCAAATACATCAATTCTTCTGTGGCTTTCCTTATTCTTTTCCTAGCTTTCACATGCCTATGAAGCCACTGAAAATACCATGGCTTCAGTCAGGCACACCTTAGTCCACAAAGTGACATCTTTGCCTTTTAACACTTTAAAGAGCTCTCTTGCCGCAGATTTTCCCAATGCAATACATGGTTTATGTTTTGTCTTTTCTTTTCTTTTTTTACTTTTATTCAGGTAAAAACATATACAAGACATTCGCCAACATGATAGCTTCTACATTTACAGCTCAGGGACATTGATGTCCTTTTTCATGTTGTGCCACCATCATTGCTATCCTTTTCCAAAATATTTCACCACTATTAGCATAAACTCAATGCTGCAAAACAAAACCTTCCCCTTTCCCCCTCTCTCCTACCCCTAGGAGCCACTAATCTTTGATTTTTTTTTATTTACTTATTTTCCAACCTATCTAGGTATTTAGCCTCCCCTTCCCTCCCCTCCCATCCCTGCTAACCAACAAAGAAAGTTTCCTTCTATATATAAACTTTTCCATGACTTTCTACATTAGTGGATTAATACAATATTTGTCTTTCTGTGATTCATCATTTTATTACTTGACTGCTGCCTCCATTGACATTAATTGTGCATCCAAGTAAAATGAAATCCTTGACAACTTCAGTATTTCCAGTTACTTGTCCATTTGTGAGGATTTTTGTTTTCTTTATGTTGAGATGTAATCCATACTGAAGGCTGTAGTCTTTGATGATCATCAGTAAGTACTTCAGGTACTCTTTGCTTTCAGCAAGCAAGATTGTGTCATCTGCATATCACAGGTTGTTAATGAGTCTTTCTCCAGTCCTAATGCTGTGTTTCACATAGTCCAGCTTCTCGGATTATTTGCTCAGTTTACAATTTGAATAAGTATGATGAAAGGATACAGTCCTAACACATACCTTTCCTGAGTTTTAACAATTTATATTTAATATAATTAGGATTTAATAATCCTGCGAAAGCAAATAATAAGAAAGTATAAGCAGCCCTATTGAAAACTGAGCACATGCTGTGGGGAAATCTTGATAAGATGAACAGGAAATGACTAATAAACAAATACACAGAAAATATTCATCTTCACTTTAAAATTTCAAATCTTTAAAAAGAAATCTATGGTAATAAAATAATCAGAGGTCTGGATGATGAGTTTCTGCTGCTTGAGGGTTTAGGTTGTATGTGGATTTTATTTCCTTCTTTATTTACTTTTAATTTTCTGCTTGATCAATTATTACTATTTTGATCAGGAAAAAAAAAACTTGAAAAATTAGAGAAAAATTATCTTTATCTTTGTCTCCAGGAGAAACCTTTTCTTGACTGGAAACCTTTTCTTAATTGTAATTTTGGTTCCCTGAGCCTATGCCTACAGCCTAGCTCCATAGTACATGTCAGAGAGCATTTATCTTCTTGATGTCCCCTCAGCTATCTCCCTTTGGAAGGGACTTTTTTTGTTCACATGCAGGATCCCAGTTTGATAGAGTTTCCCCTCCCCTGCGCAGCATGTATATATACTTCTCTTTAGTTCAAAAGATACAGTGGATAAACTTTAAAAAGTCTTTTAGTCAACAGGCATTGAGCATCTGCCACTTGCCTGATACTGTGTTAGACATTGATGACATAGAGATGGAAAGACTGCAGGCCTCTCCATGCCCCATGACAGCTGTGAGCTGCACTTTGCTGAACACAGATATAAGAGTGGTAATGGAGGTGGGCCCAGGGCCGTGGTGCTTGGGAAGAGGCCTCTAACCAGACTCAACTGAGACCCTAAAGTTGAAAGCCAGGAACTGAAAAAGAAGTAGAAAGAATAGGTCTTTTAGGTAGAAGGTACAGAATAAGGGTCAGAAGTCAGTGAGGTCTTACAGTACCTGGGATGTGGGATTTTGGTGTGGGTTTAGACTTGATCTTTAGTAACGGTGTTTGCTGGGATCCTGGGGGCCATGTGAAACACCATTGATGGAATTATCTATTGCTATGTAACAGACTTCCCCCAAACTTACTAGGATGAAGTCCTCACAGTTTGTGAGGACTGGGAAGTTGAGAGGGTCAATTGGAAGTTTCCATCTCTAGTCTCTCATGTGCTTGTAGTCAGAAGGTGTCTAGAGCTGGAAGAACAAGAACTGA
Organism: Orycteropus afer afer; assembly: GCF_000298275.1. Taxonomy (NCBI): domain Eukaryota; kingdom Metazoa; phylum Chordata; class Mammalia; order Tubulidentata; family Orycteropodidae; genus Orycteropus; species Orycteropus afer. The sequence goes on along the minus strand of NW_006922280.1, from coordinate 713,703 downwards.
GTGGCTGTGGGCTGGCCAGATATCTCCATGTGTAACCTCAGAACTCTCCAGGTGGTCTTAGTGCATGTATCGCATGAGATAGATTAGGCTTTCTCACAGCATGGTGGTCTCAAGATGGAGCACTGATAAATGGCTGTGCAGGGCTCCAGGCAGAAGTGACAGGGACTTTTCTGACTCAGCCTTAGTGGTTCCATAACATCACCCTTGTCACATTCTGTTGAATACAAATGCATCATAAGCCAACCTAGATACAAGGGTAGGAGCAGAAGCTCCACCTCCCAATGTGAGGAGTGTCAGGGCCATATTACGCGATACACGTGGAATGGGAAATAGTGTTGTGCCTACCTTTGAAAAATATGACCTAACACAAATACTAAAAATTAAAATACGCAGATTTTTTTCCCTGCGTATGGTATGCTTGGCTGCTCACCAGAAGTTTGGTGGTTCAAACCCACTAAGAAGCTTCATGGGGAAAAGACCAGGTATTTCCTTTGGTGTAAAGGGTACAGCCAAGAAAACCCTATGGAGTCACTGTGAGTTGGCATTGACTTGAAGGCACCCAACAACAATGACAACAGTACACATGGTAGGTCTTCAGATCACAAATAAATAAAAAGTGAAACTCTTCTCATCAGGAAGTTATCTAGACCCATTTTTATTATATGGATTTTTACATGGTTCCTTAATTATTTTCCAAGGTCAGTATAAATTCTTGGTGTGTCAAATTGTTCCTCAAAAGTATATTTTAGAATGTAATGTCATAGTTAGGTCCATAAATTAGAAACTGGGACACAGATTAATAATAACACCAATTCTGCACATTATATGAGTACATTAGCTGTTAGAGGATTCTAGGTCTTCATATGAATTGTTTATTCTGTCATTCTCCAATGTTTTTACTGTAAATATAGAAAATATTTATATATACATATACATATATATATTTACTGAAAGTAGAAGGGTGAGCAAAACTGGAAATTTGAGGTCCTTGTGCCTAGTGATTGTAATTTTGATCTAGCATTTTTCCTCCTTCTCCTTCTCCTCCTCCCTCTGTAATATTTGGCACACGTGAGGTGTGATAGACTGTTTGCAAACATGGGCCGCACCAAATCCTTTCTCATCTTCCTGCCACAGTCCTTTGCACTGTGACATTTCCACTTCTCAATCAAGAAGAGGAGTGTATTCCTCCTTTAATCTGGACTAGCCCTGAAACAGGATATGACTGATTTGATGAAATGGAAGTGACCGTGTACCCAGGCTGCTGAGCTAGGCCTCAGGAATCCTGCACACTTTCACTCTCAATCTTTTAAACCCTGTCCAATTTCTTGTGGAGGAGCTCAGCCCTGCTTACTGTGGAAGCATGGTCCAGCCAACAGCTGTCACTGACCACCAGTGAGTGTGGCCAGGAGACTCAGAGTAGTCCTGTTTTGGGGCTGCCTGGGGAAGACTGTTGGTGCCGTGGTTTTTCTGCCAAACTGCTTGTTACCTGTGGACCTTTGTGTACCAGACTTGCCTTGTAGGGCCTGTACTGGGTGGGATGACAAGCCTAGCCCTGAGCTGACATTCTCAGACCTGCCATGTGGAGTGGTGGGGGTTGTGGCAAAGAGCTTTGGGGCACCTTCCTGAGAGAAGGGCTGATGTGATGTGCCCTTTCATTCATTGTACCCTGCTCTAGCTTCTGGCCTGTGAGGTAATGAATCAAAGAGATGACATTTTTGATTATGCACGTGTAACCTGTTCTTCCACCGACTCCCAGCCCTCCTGGACATTGCCAGAGGCATTGGCTCTATGAGAACAGCTGTCCACTGTGGAGCCTCAGGTAGCTCTGAGGGAAGATTGCATCTAGGTTGCATAGAAGTCTGGTAGGAAGCTCTGAGGAACCTGCTATCCTGGGACCACCTAGATAGAATATCTTCATTTTCTTTCCGTTGCCACATACATTTATCCTTGGTGGGATGGCATGACACAGGCAGCAACATTCCATGTCCGTGTTTGGTTGCCTTCTAACTAAACAGGAAGAGAAGCATCCCTGAAGAGACAACTCAAGTGAAGCTTGTGGCTAGATGGGTGCCATGGGCTGCTGTAGATTTAGTGGTGCCTGTTTACCTAGGTGAACAGCCCTGAATCCAGGCTACAGGGACAGGCCATTCTTCCTGGAAAATATCTGATGCTTACAGAGTTCTTCCTATTGAGAGAAAGCCATATTAATTTGAAAATAACAGACTGCTCATTTCCTTGAACATGGCTCATTGGTATGTGGTCAGCAGTCCTTCAGACACTGTGGTCACACAAGGGCTGGGCATGGGTTCATTTTCTTTCAAGGATACTCTGAAGTCACTGTTGTGTGTCTTCATTTGCTGATGACAAAGCTGAAGCCCAGGGGACTAAATCACCCTCCAAGGAGACACAGTGGGTAACAGCCCTGGGTTCAGCATTTGTTTGTGTTCATTGGCTCTCTTAAAATTGTAAGGGAAAGGAATTCTGATCAAAACTGGCTTAAGCAAAGAAGGAATTTTTCAGCACACCTTGTTGAAGTCCAGGGGAGGAAGAGTGCTTGGCATCAGCTTCAGCTGGGTCCAGGAGCTTGAATGATGCCATCAGGCAGATCTCTGTATCTTCAGATCTACCTCCAGATGTGATGGCCAATCATCTCTTTCCCTCGCACATCTCTGAGTTTAGTATCCAAACCAAAACCAAATTCACTGCAATCGAGTTGGATCTGACTCATAGTGACTCCTCCTTGGGTTTCTGAGGCAGTGTCACTTCAAAAGTAGATTGCCCAATCTTCCTTCTGAGTTTAGTATCAGTGGCCTGGAAAAGGTCATCTGGCCAGTCTCCAGCTACCACTGTTACCCAGAGGATGGATACCTCTGATTGATCTGGCCCAAGTTGTGTGCCCTTCTCAGGAGCCAGGGGAATTATCTGCTTACATCACATGGATTTAGGAGCAACTTTCCAAAATGGAAAATGCAGAAGCTGAAAGCAAAGAAGGGTGGCAGTGGGTGGGCAAAAATGCTGTTGCCTACCAGTTCCCAAAGGCTTATGGATTCCCCAGGCACCAGAGATCTGAGTGACTTCTAACATGCTTAACCTCCAGGACCCTTCCTTTACTGGGATCCTGCACAGAGATGCCTACTTACAAACTGATATACGTGGTTTAAGGGGAATTTGACCTTCCATCTTTCCTCTCTCTAAAGTGGGATTCCTGAAAGCAGTTTGAAAACCTCCAGATTGTTCAAACATGGAAAGTGAGTCCGTGTGTGGCCTTCCCAGGGTTTCATGGGGACAGAATCAGGACTAGCAACCCTGTCTGTAAGCCCGCCCTCCCACTGCCAAGTGCTCCTGGGAGCTGGATGGGCAAAACTTATTCTGCCAACCTCAGGACCAGGCCACTTACTGATTACTTCCTGTGTCTCTGGTTTGATTGCAATGAGCTGTTCAAGTTGGGAGGGCTGATATTTAGACCCTCTTGTGGCTCTTGCTGTCTTCCCCAAGGGAAGAAGATTCTTTGATTAAGCTATAGTGCCAGGTGAGAAGGATGCAAAGCCACCTGATGAGGAAATGCCAGTTACAGGTGTCTTTGTGAAACGTAGGGGATTCATAGCATTAACATTGATGAATGGCCCCTGTTGAGATGCCATTCCATATCACATTGGGCTGAAATCACTAAAAGTCCTCTAGAAAAATACGATTTCTTATGCTTCCCCACTGCCCATAGAGGAATGAATTCATTTTAAGGCTGTGGATGTTTCTAAGTTATGCTGTTTAGACAGAGGCTGCCCATGCCTCTGGTCTGGGAGGAAGGTGTCCCTGGTTCAAAGAGAAATTATAGTGCAAGGGTAATGAAAGTAAAGATTGAGATGATGATGTTCATTCTTATTTAGTGTTAACTTTTAATAAACTAATGATAAACTTTGTTTTTAACTGACCAAAATAAAAAGTTGACAGTACAGTTTTAAATTTCTTTCTAACTACTTTTCACATTTAATTTTCTGATCTGTTATAGTCAAATGCCTGAGGAATCTTGAATTAGGAAATAGGTAGCAAACATGGTCTATTTTTTAAGATGTATTATTTACAAATTGAAATACTCTTCACATATTGTAAAATTCACTCTTTTAAAGTGTTGTTTTAAATATATTCATAAGGTTGTATAATCATTACCACTTCCTATTCCAAAACATTTTCATTACCCAAAGAGAAACTCCATATCACTCAGCAGTCATCCTTGATTTTGTCCCTGCCTCCTGGCTTTCGCAGGCAATAATCTAGTTTCTGTCTTTATGACTTTGTCTATTCTGGAAAGTAGTATAATACAACACGTGGTTTTTGTGTGTCTAGCTTCTTTTGCTTAGCATAATGTTTTCCTGTTGTAGCATGTATGAGAACTGCATTCATTTTAATGGCTGAATAATATTCCATTGTATGTATATACACCATTTTATTTATCAGTTCATCTGTTGTGCATCAGCTTGGGTTGTTTCTACTTTTGGGCTATTATGAATGCTTGTGTACAAGTTTTGTGTGACATGTATTTTCATATCTCATGTATATATTCTTAGGCGTGGAATCGTTGATCATATAGTAACTCTGTGTTTATCTTTTAGAGGAAATGCCAACTGTTTCCAAAATGGCTACAAGATTTTACAACATTGACACCAGCAGTGTGTCAGAGGTTCCAGATTTTCTACATCCTCTTCAACTCTTATTTTTTCTTTTTGATTCTCTTGTGTAATCGCCATTCTACTGTGAGTTGGTATTTCATTGAGGTTTAAATTTGTATTTCTCTAATGTATAGTGTTATTGAACATCTTTTCATGTGTTTATTGAGTATTTATATAACTTCCTTGAGTAAGTGTCTATTCATATATTTTGCCCATATTTATTATTTATTTATTTATTTATTTATTTATTTTTAAATATTCTGGATATTGTTCTTAGTTGCCATCAAGTTAGTTCTGACTCATAGTGTATGTATTCCAGAGAAGACTTATGGATTATAGAACAAAATACTGCCCAATCTTGAGCCATCTTCACAGTTTTTGCTATATTTGAGTCCACCATTTCAGTCACTATTTTAATCAGTCTTGTTGAGGGTCTTCCTCTTTTCACTGACCTTCTACCACATATCATGTCCTTCTTCAGGGATTGATCCTTCCCTGACATGTCCAAAATAAGTGAGGTGAAGTCTCACCATTCTTGCTTCTAAGGAGCATTCTGGGTATGCTTCTTCCAGGACAATTTGTTTGTTCTGGCAGTCCATGGTATATATTAAAAATTTTTTACCAACACCATAGTATAAATGCTTCCATTTTTCTTTGGTCTTCAGTAATCATTGTGCAGCTTTTAATGCATATAAGGTGGTTGAAAATACCATGGTTTAGGTCAGGTGCACTTTAGTCCTTAAAGTGACATCTTTGTTTTTTAACACTTCTAGAGGTCTTTTGCAGCAGATTTGCCCAATACGGTATGTTGTTTGATTTCTTGACTGCCGCTTCCATGGTGTTGATAATGGATCCAAGTAAAATGAGATCCTTGAAAATTCCCTATTTTCTCCATTTATCATGATGTTGCTTATTGATCCAGTTGTGGGGATTTTTGTTTTCTTATGTTGAGGTCTTATTCATACTGCAGGCTGTTGTCTTTGATCTTTATCAGTAAGTGCTTCAAGTGCTCTTCACTTTCAGTAAGCACGATTATGTCTTCTGCCTATCACAGCTTGTTTTATGAGTCTTCCTCCAATCCTGGTGCTGCATTCTTCTTCATATAGTCCAGCTTCTTCTGTCATTTGCTCAGCATAAAGATTGAATAAGTATGTTGAAAGGATACAACTCTGATACACACATTTCCTAATTTTAAACCATACAAGATCCCCTTGTTCTGTTTGAATGACTGCTTCTTGGTCTAAGTACAGGTTCTTCATGAGCACAATTAGGTGTTCAGGAATTCCCATTCTTGGCATTGTTATCCATAATTCGTTATGAGCCACACAGTTGAATGCTTTTACATAAGTCAGTAAAACACAACAAATATCTTTCTGGTATTCTCTGTGCCAGTTGAGGTACATCTCTGACATCAATAGTGGTATCCCTTGTTCTTTATTTTCTTCTGAATCCAGCTTCAATTTTTGGCAGCTCTGTCACATGTTCTGCTGCCACCATTTTTGAAGCATCTTCAGTAAAATTTTACTTGTGTATCCTATTAATGACATTGTTTGTTAATTTCCACATTCTGTTGGATTACTTTTCTTTGAAATGGCCACAAATACAGATCTGTTCTGGTTGTCCAGGTAGCTGTCTTCAAAATTTATTGGCATAATTGAGTGAGCACTTTCAGCATTGCATCTATCTGTTAAAGTATCTCAGTTGGTATTTAGTTAAATTTTCAAGCCATGTTTTTTTTTTTTAATTTTTGTTGTTATTTGGGTGAAAGTTTACAGAGCAAATTCATCTTCCATACAGCAGTTCACATATACTTTGTCTCATGACATTGACTGCAATTTCCCATAATGCAACAGCTCTCTTCCCACTTCCTCCCCATAGTTACCTCTTGCCTGTGTTCTTCCCTCCCATGCATTCTGCCCCCTGAGCCATCTCCCTGTGCATACAGTCCCTTCTGTTCTTCCATGATTTGCCTACGTTTTCTTTGGTACATTGTGTTTTCAGTGTCATTTCTGAGAAACCATTGACAAATTAAAGATCAAGAAAATTTATATCTATTAAAAGTTGTATAGTTTCCTCAATGAATTTTACAGTTTTAGCTCTTATATTTAGATATATGATTCATTTGAGTTCATTTTTATTTATGATGTGAGGCAGGAGTTCAACTTTATTCTTATGTGTGTAGATATCCATTGACTCAGCACTATTTGTTGAAAAGATTATTCTTTTTCCTTTGAGTTATTAACACCATTGTTAAAATTCAACTGACCTTAATATTTAAACTTATTTCAAGACTCTTAATTCTATTCCTTTGATATATGTCTATCCTTATACCAGTACTACCTGTAGATCAATTAGAGAAGTATTGTCATCTTAGCAATATTAAATTTTCCAATTCATGAATGTAGAACGTCTTCCCATTTATTTAGGTCTTCTTTAATTTCTGTTGATGATGTTTTGTAGTTTTCAGTGCACAGGGCTTAGATTTCTTTTGTTAAATTCATTCTAAGTATTTTATTCTTTTTGATACCAAATGCATGGAGTGGAATGAGTATGAACTTTGACATTTGACAGACCTGGGTTTAAGTTCAGAATTTGTTACTCGCCAGGTTTGTAGACATTGGTTTCTCTGAACTTCTGTTTCCTCGTCTATAAAACGGGCACCATAGTCATTCCTGCTGGGGTTGGTGAGATCACTTAGGATGATATATGTGAACATATAGAGCACACTGATAACAAGTATTAGATTCATGCCATCCTTTATTAAATCTATATGTATGACATATTACCCTCCTAAATCCAAATTCTTTCAACAGAATTGTAAAAAAATATGTTTGCTTTCATACTTTAGATTTTAAAAATATTCTTCACTCTTTTTTTCTCTTCAGTTGTATAATTTTTTTAATCGATTTCTAATTCTCAGTTCTCCCTCCCTACCCCCAACACTGGAATCTCTTGAGCTTCTTCAACTTAGAACCAGCCTTTGTGGGTTTACTAAAGACTCTCATATCTTTAAGGTAGCATTAATATTATTTGGGCACAGTGGTCATTGACTGGTAGAACTCTCTTATTCCAAATGGGAGATCCAGGTTCAGTTCCTGGCACCTCATTTGCAGCCATCATTCATTTATCACTGGAGGCCTGTGTGTTGTTTAACAGGTTTCATCAGAGCTTCCAAACTAAGATGAACTAGGAAGACAGGCCTGGTGATGTACTTATGAAAATCAGCCAATGAAAACCCTATGGTCTGCAACAGTCTGATCTGCAACAGTAATGGGGATGATCAGCATTTAATTCTGTTTTTCATGGGGTTGTCATGAGGTGAGACTGACTTGATGACAGCCAACAGCATCAACAACAATACAATTTACATTATTTAAGGAGCCCTGGAGGCCTAGTGGTTAAGCATTCAGCTAGTAACTGAGAAGTTGGCAGTTCAAAGCCAACATCCACTCTATAGGAGGAAGAAGTAGCAATCTACTTCTGTAAAGATTATAGCCTTGGAAACCCTACAGGGCAGTTCTACTATGTCCTTTAGGGTCGCTGAGTCAGAATCAACTTGACAGCAATGCATAATATCTCAATATTAGCTCAAATTCTCTAGGGAGCATAGAATTTTATCAGAATTTCATTCTTCTGTCTTTGCATATCAGAATATGATGAAATACCTGAGCTTACTGATGCTCAGGCCCGTAAGTCAAGCAGTTTATTCTCCATCTTTAATTCATTATTATTTACTGTGCATGAGATCCTTAGATTTCAGAAGGACAATGAGGGATTGACCACCTGGCCTTGAAGGGATAAGCCCAGTCTTCTTACATGTACTGCACTGCATACAGTGCAGTGGGGGTGATATATGTGCTGTATTATACACTCATGCTGGGATGGCTGTTGTGTTGGGCTGCACACATGTAGTGAGATAACAGCTGTGCTGTGCTGCAAACACTCAGTGGGGTTCAAGAGTGTGCCTGCTCTGTCAGTGCTCAGTTGGATGGTTTTATAAGAGCAGAACCTTTCTTCAGAAAATCTGAGAGTCTGCCAAAAAGTAAGTGGAATCACTTTTAAACAGCACTGGAAATCATTGCTGTTAAAAGAAAAATGATGAGCTATTGAAGAATGTCGGGAACATGAGCTGAAGTGAGTTTATCTAATGATCCCGTTGAGTATGTGTAGATCATCCACTGCTCTGTTTTTATGCATGATGTGTGTTTCCACTTACGCCAGAGCAAATGGGAAATAATGGTAGATAATAACAATGAATGGCTTTCTCTACCAGGGTTGTTGAAATCTATTATTTTAACCTGAGAACTCAACACACACTGTCACACAGAGTGGGATTTGTTACCAATTTGATGCACAGATATGTTACTTAAATAAACACCCAAAGCTCTAAAGCCCTCATTTTTGGGTGGCTTCCCACATGGTAATATTATTGCCTAAAAGCATCACAACAGTTCATAGACTCTTCGTAGGCATGAGTTTTACTCTTTGTGTTTGTGATGACTTTTTTTTTTTAAAGAATTGTGGTAAAACATATGTAAGAAAAATTTTTCATGTAACCATTTTTAAGTATAATTCAATGACATTAATTATATTTACCATGTTGTACAATCATCACCACTCTCTATTTCCAAAGCTTTTTTTTTTTGTCACTCAAACAGAATCTCAGTGCATCATAAGTATTAAGTCACCATTTCCACCTCCAACAGTTTCTGGTGTAACCAGTAATCTACTTTGGTTTCTGTGTATTTGCCTGTTCTAGGTATGTCATGTAAGTGGGATGATGTAATAATTGTAGTTTTGGTCTGACTTAGTTCATTTAGCATATAAATTTTATTCTCTTAAGGGGAGATGGGAGTCTTTCCTGATTCAGTTGTTAGTAATAAGTGGTCAGAACAGGCCCAGGAGAATGAGGTTTTATGTTCTCTCATTCTTACCCCAAGTGCCACACAGTTTATTTCAGATGAGTGGTGGCAGGTAATTGGTTTATATTTTCCTCTATCCACCTCTGCTGCTCTGGGCAAGTCTTCACTGTGTGTCTTCTGTAAATTGGCAGTTATGATGTTTACCCATGTACATGTAAAAGCTGTTTACATAAAATGAGAATCATATTGCTGACCCAGAGTATCATATACAATGTGACATTTAATGTCAATAATTAAGAATGACATACTAACGGTTTATAGCACCCCTCTAGATTAATTGGATTTGCAGATAATCTCAAATATGCAAATTATAGTTTTATCTTGCCTTATCTGGCAGAGGTTGCTCACTGGTGGGAGAGAAAGTGAGGTAAACATACTTACTGGATAAAGCAACCAGAGACCATGCTCTTGTCATTTAACAGTTCTGTAAAACAAGGTTATGAATAGTTGATATAAATATGTGTAAGGCTGATTCCTGATTACCAGCGAAGACAGCGGGGATAATAGGTGCCTCACAAATGGTGTCATTAATTTTAATGATTCTGAGCAAAGCATGTTTCTGATACAGAAAGCTGCATTTAGAAGAGCCATAGTGACTTTCTCTCCATACCTTATATCTCCAGATTTAGTGGGAAGCAAAATGGTCAAAAAGTAAGCATTAGAAAGGCAAACCAAAAAAGACCAGCAAGTCATCCATACACCAGCTCTTGGTTTACTGTCAAAGACTTAGGAGTCTGTTTCAGTGCATCTGCACAGATGAAAGCATGGAACAGAGTTGGCAGCCCTGGCTCTATGGGTTGTGCTTTGATTTGTTCATTTTTGTCTCATGGTGATATTGAAAATGATGCCAAATAGTGACTGTGATACTTCTTTTAAAACAAGTGGATACAATTGGAAGATTTTATTCATAGAAAATGTTGTTGTTGTTGTTATGTGCCATTGAGTTGGACCCGGCTCATAGCAACCCCTCCTGAGGTTTCCGAGTTGAAATCACTACGAAAGTAGATTGCCCAACCTTCCTTCCGAAGAGTGGCTGGTGGGTTTGAACTGCCAGCCTTCTGGTTAGCAGTGAAGTGCCTCAGGCACTATGCTACCAGAGCTCCCATAAAAAATGGTAGGGGGTTAAGAAAAAGAAAACACCTTTTAGGGTACCAAAGAAGTTTGAGCACTTTCCTTTCTATAAAGTGCTTTTTTAAAAATCCCCTTTCTATGTGATTTCACAGGTGATTGAGCTATTTGAGCATTTCACTATCAACGAACAGAATCCAATCTTTCTGATGGACAAACAAGAGCAAACGCTTTTCTCTTTGCCTTCATCTTAATTCAAGTAATAATGCACCATGCCCTTAAAAAACCGAGATCCAAACATCCTGTCCAAACCAAGGTGTTTGTGCATTATTCTTAGGGTCCAACTCCCATGCATGACTACAGAAAATGTTTCAAGTACATCTATTCAAAAGTGCTGCTTAGATCAACCATGTCTATGGAAACATTGGCACCCTAACCCATGAGGGAGGACACACTACAGAGTGTGGAAGCCTGTTCTTATAAGATACATTTCCTGTAAAACACAGTGCATCATTCTTGCAATCTGATACTGCCAATCAAGAGCAGTGCTCAGGACACCAGAGGTGCCCAAGGGAGGTATTTCTAATTCATGAAGAAAAATGAAAAATGGAAATGGAAGCTTAACCAACTCTACCATATAAACATGAAAACAAAAGAAATAGGAAAGATATTCTCTAGCTGGTAAGTATACTAAAATAAGGCTTTTAGAGAAAGAAATCTTATCTATCTAGCTACATAGATAATATATTCCATATTTCATATTTTTGTACATTATTAACTTTATTTTATACCTTATGTATGTAGTATGTATGTTGCTTTGAATATTACATTTCTATATAGCCAGTTGCTGTTGAGTCAGTAAGACTCCTGGTGACACTGTATGTATCAGAGTAGAACTTTGCCCTTAATGTTTTCAGTGGCTATTTTTCAGGAGTAAATCGCCAGGCCTTTCTTCCG
>NW_006922280.1:696975-700822 GCF_000298275.1 Orycteropus afer afer | reverse complement strand
GGAAGTAAATGCCCCATGTATTTGATGTCCAGAGTTGCTGTAAATTCATCAGCAGCAATGCAAAGATGAAACAGAGTCTGCACCATGACTCACAGTGTCTATGCGATAAAAATAGACCAGGAATTCAGGAGATGCTCTTCTATTTCTGGTCCCGAGCTGAGATATGAAGTACTCATGCAAGCAGCACTGTACCATAGTGGGCCAGGTTCCCAAAAACACCCTGGTGGGAAATATTGCCTTCTGCTCCCTGATCGCCCTTACTCTGTTTTTCCATGGTGCTTGTCTAAATACTTCACTTACTATACACATGGTCTGCCTCCAATGTCAGCTTCATCTGGTTGTCCCCTGATGGAATGCCACCCTCCCCCCCCAGCCCTTAGCACAGTGTCTGGTCCAGGGTGGGTGGGTGCTGTATGCATATCTGTTGGGTGAGTGAACTGAAGAAATTGTGTAGGGATCATCCTTACAAAGTAGATCTGTGGGGTCCAGCAGGAGAAGTCCTGTGCTCTAAGGCCATTCTTGGAGTGCAGCTCTCTGGTGACTTGTCAGTGTATTCGAGTTTGTAGCAGATCTAGCCCAGGAGGGCAATAAAGTAGCATAGTGCCTAAGGCACTTGACTCCTAACCAGAAGGCTGGCGTTTCAAACCCACCAGCCACTCCTCAGAAGGAAAATTGGGCAATCTACTTCCGTAGTGATACTGCCTCCAAAAACCAAGGAGGGGTTGCTATGAGTCAGGTCTGACTTGATGGCACATAACAACAACAATAAGGAAAAATACCATAAAAATAACACAAATGTTTAAAGTGGCCCACTGAATGGAAATAAGGAATGCTGGGGATTGAGACATAGTGAAGAGCCCTCGCATGCCAGCCTACAGTCCACGTCAGGCTGCCCAGGCCAACAATCCTAGCTTTTGTGGTAGATCTCCATCTACAGCTACCAGGCTGTGTCAAGGCTAGGCTTGGTGTTTGCAATGACCTTTGCTTTGAATCATCAAAGTTCTTAGTTTATAGTTTTCTTCAGAGTGGATCAAGATCTAAACTTTTAAGTCTGTAGCTTATGGAGAACAGCTTTTATTTCAAAGAATAACAAAAGGCCATGTGGCTGGAGCACAGAAAGCTAAGGGTGGTGGGTGGAGGTTGGGAATGATGGGTTGGTGCATAATGGTTCTCAAAAGCTATATTAAAGCCTTTGGTCTGTATTCTGAGAGCAGTAGGAAGTCACTGGAGGAATTTATGTATGGTGTCAGAGAACACTTGCCATTTTGAGGACCCTTGTGGCCAAGAATGGTTGTGGGGGCAGTTTGGAAGATAGTTGAAATTGTCTGGGTGGAAGATCATTCTTGCCTGGTCCAGGGTGGGAGATAGATCAGAGAATGGGAGGGGCTTCTAAATGGTTAGGTTTTGGTAGTGAGGAGGAAGGGGTAGTAAAACTGGACTCCTCTGTTTGGGCTTCGTAGTTGGACCGGTGATGATATCAGTCATGGACACAGAGATATGGATAAGAACCCTGCAGAGGATCTGGTAGGACCTAATGAAGATTCCCTTTAATCTGGAGGTCATTGTCCCATGGATGGTAGTTGGAACAGGAGATATGAGAGAGAGGCTACAGGAGATAATGAGAGAGAAAAAGATTAAACCCAACCCCTAAAGGCAGTATAGAGGAGGGTGGGCTGGCAAACAAGAGTTGGTGGGAGACCTGGAGAAAGCAAGAAAGACTAAAGAACGTGGGGTCATGGGAGCCAGGGAAAATTATCTTAAGGAGAGAAGGACATTGTCAGAGGCCCACTGTTCCTGAGAGGTCAGTCAGAGTGTGGTGTGGACAGTGTCTATCTGGTTCATGAATGTTTAGGTCTCTGAATGGACAGAGAGGGGGATGAATATCAGATTTTTTCCTGGATATCTGTGATGTGAAACTTGTTCTTCCAAATCTCACAGCTAAATTTGGGTGGATTTAAAGAACCACATGGGTTTCTCAGACTTCAGCATTTGTTTTTTAATGGCATTGAAACATTTTTAAGATGATTTAAATTAAATAAGATACTATATGCCCTTGGTCCTTCATATTTACTCAACTAACCTGTTAGTATTTCTACTAACTGGCTTACTTCTCAGCACTTGGTTAGTTGAGCAAATCATACACATCAGGGTGGAGTCAGAGTTGGGCTTATAAGAGATGAGAAATATAAATACAGTTGTCCCTCTGTATGCTGGGCTCTGTATTAGTGGATTCAGCCAACTGCAGATAAAAAATTTGGGGGAAGGCGAGCAATTAAATGTGAATGCAATCCCTCAAAGGCTGAGAGGGAGTGTAAAGTGCTATTTACATAACATTTACATTGTATTAAGTATTATAATTAATCTAAAGTATACAGAAGTATAACAACAAAAAAATAAACTCACTGTTGTTGAGTATAATCCTGACTCATAATGACTCCTCCTTGGGTTTCTGAGGTGGTATGGGCATGTAGGTTATATACAAATACTATGCCATTGTACATAAGGGACTTGCACATCTGCAGATTTTGGTATCTTCTAGGGGCTTTGGAACCAATTCTCCACAGATACTGAGGGATGATTGTACAGGAGGTAAGAGACTAGACGTTATCCTTGTAGCATTTCAACCAATGTTTTAAAATATTTTGTAGGTGGTGACATGTTATTAAAAGATGTTTTCAGTTGTTTCACTCTCCCTGTCCTAAATTTTGTAGTCCAGTGATAACCAGAGGCAGAGAAAGTTATTTCTTTTAACTTTGCTAAAGGAAAATACTACTAAGGGAAAATGGTTGTTTTTAAGTTTGTTGTTGTTACTGCTGTCGGGCCAGCTCTGACTCATGGTAACCCCATATAAAACAGAACAGAATGTTGCCATTCCTGCACCATCTTCAAGATAGTTGGTATCTATCCATTGTTGCAGCATTGTGTACCTTCCCACCTAATAGGCTCATCATCTATATCAGGCAGTACTGTGTTGTGATCCTATAGGGTTTTCACTGGCTAATTTTCAGAAGTACATCATAAGGCGTTTCTTCCTAGTCTGTTTTGTTCTGGAAGCTCTGCTGAAACCTGTCCACCATAGGTTAACCTGCTGTTATTTGAAATACTGGTGATACAGCTTCTGAATCATGGCAACATGAAAAAGCTACCACAGTATGACAAGATGATAGACAAATCGTGGTTCTTTTAACAAGTCCAGAACATATGTACCAGGATAGCAGAAATAAAGAGCCCTGGTGACACAGTGGTTAAGCACTCAACTTCTAACTCAAAGGTCAGCAGTTTGAACCCACAAGCTGCTCTGTGGGAGAAAGATGTGGCAGTTTGCTTCTGTAAAGATTTACATCATTGAATACCCTGTGTTCTGTTTCTGCCCTACATGGTTGCTGTGTGCCAGAATCGACCCAACAGCAATAGGTTTATTTATTTATTTATTTATTTTAAAGGAGGTAGAGCTCTCCAAAGCTTTATTCTATCCATGTATTTAAGGTCGACTATACTTTAAGGAGGCAGTTCTTACCCAGTCATATTTTGTCGTAAGTCCTGTAATATGATTTAATCCACCCAAGCCCTCATCCTTGGCCTTGATTTATACCAAGTGCTTGCTTCCATTTGACATCACCAGGTTCTGTTCATAAATAGCTTCAGGGAGGAATCTTCCATTTAGGTTAATGTAGTTTGCCTGACAGTATTCCTGCTGTCTAGTTCTCTCAGGCATTCTGTGCCCATCCAGGTACTCATATCCTTAACATGTATTAGGACAGAGGAAACATGGAATAAGACAAAGCTAAACATTTACGCAAAACATGATGTGTGTCCAAATGATAGCATTCCTGCATCCAGAAAGGGA
>NW_006922280.1:661417-664392 GCF_000298275.1 Orycteropus afer afer | reverse complement strand
TTTCTTTGCTATTCATAAGGTTTTCCCTGGTCAATTCTTTGAGAAGTGGACAGCCTCTTCCTTCTTCCTAGTCTGTCTCAGTCTGTAAGGTGGGCTGATACCTGTGCACCGTGTGCATCCTGCTGGGTTTGAAACACCAGTGGCTCAGCCTCAAAACTCACATCAACACATCACCACAGTAGGACAGACCGACAGACAAGGTTTGTCTCCCTGTTGGAAACCTCTCTTACCATCCTTACCGGGGCCCCTGTAGCTGACTGCTCCTCTCTCCAGGTTCCTGGCTTTTAATCCCTTTTCTCCCACTCTCCCACCCTGCTGTTTTGGGTGTATCTAGGTTGTCTCTCCTCACCTGGATCCCTGCAGCTCATTGCTCCTCTGTCTGGGTTCCTGGCTTTTAATCCCTTTCTCCCGCTCTCATCCTGCTGCTTTGGGCACGCCTGGGTTCTCTCTCCTCACCTGGATCCCTGCGGCTGGCTGACTGCTCCTCTGTCCGAGTTCCTGGCTTTTAATCCCCTTTTACCTGCTGACACTTCCTGCTGTTTTGGGCATGCCTGGGTTCTCTCTCTTCACCTGGACCCCTGCACCTAACTGCTCCTCTGTCCTGGTTCCTGGGCCTTTTAATCTCCTTTCTCCCACTCTCCCGCCCTGCTGCTTTGGATGTGCCTGGGTTCTCTCTCATCACCTGGATCCCTGCAGCTGACTGCTCCTCTGTCTGAGTTCCTGGCTTTTATTCCCCTTTCTCCTGCTGTCCCATCCTGCTTCTTTTTGGCGTGCCTAGGTTCTCTTTCTTCACCTGGACCCCTGCACCTGACTGCTTCTCTGTCTTGGTTCCTGGGCCTTTTAATCCTCTTTCTCCTGCTGTCCCGTCCTGCTGCTTTGGGTGTGCCTGGGATCTCTCTCCTCTCCTGGATCCCTGCGGCTTACTGCTCCTCTGTCCAGGTTCCTGGCTTTTAATCCCCTTTCTCCCACTCTCCTGTCCTGCTGCTTTCGGCATGCCTGTGTTCTCTCTCCTCACCTGGATCCCTGCGGCTGAGCCCTATAGGCTAAGATCATATTTTTTGTCTTCTATGAGTCAGAATCAACTTGATGACAACTTTTTTCTTCCTTCCTTTGTTTTTTTTACTATGTTATATAGTTTTTCTACAGGATGTATAGATGTGAAATACCTTTCAATTACTTTATGTGTTTCTGAATCTGCCAGTTCATATTTATCATTAAACCAAAACCAAACCTGTTGCCATTGAGTCAATTCCAACAGAGTAGTACTTCCCCTGTTGGGTTTCCAAGGCTGTACCCTTTTTGAAAGCAGATCATCAGGTCATTCTCCTGTGGCATAGCTAGTGGCTTTGAACTGTCAATCTTCCATTTAGCACCCAGATGCTTAATCACTGTGCCACCAGGATTCCTTCTGTCTCTCTTTGTTGTTGTTGTTATTTGCTGTCCAGTCAGACCGACTCACAGAGACCCCACCTTGTGTTTCCGAGGCAGTATCACTATAGAAGTAGATTGCCCAACCTTCCTTATTAGTTCTCATAAATCTTCCAGTACCTTCAAGCATTGTCTCTTCCCTATTTTCAATGTCTCATTCTGGAATTTTCAGTCTGCTCTTTCTACTAGTTGAATGAGGAACATTTTCATTTTTATCTCACTTCTTTTTAATCTGTCTTTCATATTTTCCATTTTATGCTGAATTCTAGATAATAGCATCAATTCTATATTTCCATTCATTAACTTTCTTATCAATTATTTCTGCTTTCCTCATAACCCATCCACCATGATTTTAAAATCAATGACAGCTTTTATTTCTGGATTTTCAAATTTGTCTTGTATCTTCTGTTAATGTACCTTCGATTCTTTCTGGTATATCTTGAATATATTAAAAGAGATGATTTTACTTCTTTTTTATCATCTCTATCATATTAATTCATTATCTGAGGTTCTTGAGTGGCCTTTCTGTCTGGTGACTCATTGTGGATTTTTTCTTTGTAAATTTAAACATAGTGCATTGTATTTAAGTGGAAGCCAAATTACGAAAATTTTGTTTAAGGATTTCCTGAGTTGAGAGTGTGTCTGTTAGGTACCCCAGGGATTACTGACTTTGAACAACTTTTTAATGATAATTTCTCAGTTTGGGGGCTTCCTGACCAACCAGACACTAAACTTTCACACCCCGGAGCCACATCATCCTGAGTTTTCTGCAGAAGACTTTCCTCAATTTGTTCCTTCCTTTGGCTTTGATGGTGATTATAGTCTGCAAGTTCACTGGACATGTCTGTCATAGTTTGAGGTTCCCAGTTTTCTGTTTCAGCTCCAACCTCTACATGGCCATTAAAATTCAACCCTGGTTCACAAGTGCTGGCATCTCTCTCCAAGGATGCAGTGGCATCAACTTGGATTTAAAACTTGGTATTTCACTCTCCTATTTATTTTTAGCTCTTGAAGGTTTTCCTTGCTTTCTTGTGAGCATAGCCATGACTGGAAAGGAATATTTTCAGTATTACCTAGAATGATTAGCTATTTTGTTGCAGGAAGGTTTTCAATGTATAGTCTGCCACAATTTTTTAAAACAGATTTATCTTGATAATTGTGAAGATCTGGCAACATCAGATGTGTTTCAGCTAAAGTGAAGTAGGTTGGAAACATGTGGTGGAGGGGTTGTGTGTGCTGTATTCAATCTCTAATTTTCCACCTGTAATATTATTCTCAGAAGTCCCTTGGGTAGTGCAAACTGTTCAACACTTGACTACTAGTTGAAAGTTTAGCTGTTTGAACCTACCCAGATGTTCCTTGGAAGAAAGACCTGGTGATATGCTTGTGAAATACCACAACCTTGAAAACCCTATGGAGCACAGTTCTACCCTGACATACATAGGGTTACCATTACTCGCAGTTGACTCAACTACAACTGGAGAAGAGAGGATATTATTCTCATCCTATCCTATAGTGAGCCAGCATTACATGGTACCTATTTTTTC